>NW_027625561.1:0-6927 GCF_034508935.2 Berghia stephanieae
CAAAGATTCTACACTGCGGACTTTATATTTTGCAGTCCGCGTCAATGAAAAAAAAAAAAAATGCGAAAGTATTTTCCCACTGCGGACTTTTTATTTCTGCAGTCGCGTCTGAAACTAAAAAAAAAAGATAAAATGCGAAGTATTCTCCACTGCGGACTTTTTATTCTGCAGTCCGCGCTTGAATCAAAAAAAAAAGATAAAATGCGAAAGTATTCTCCCACTGGGGGACTTTTTATTTCTGCAGTCCGCGCTCTAATCGAAAAATAAAAAAAAAATGCGAAGTATTCTCCCACTGCGGACTTTTTATTTCTGAGTCCGCGCTCTGAATAAAAAAAAAGATAAAATGCTAAAGTATTCTCCCACTGCGGACTTTTTATTTCTGCAGTCCGCGCTCTGAATCAAAAAAAAAGAAAAAATGCGAAAGTATTCTCCCACTGCGACTTTTATATTTGCATCCGCGCTCTCAATCGAATAAAAAAAGAAAAAATGCGAAAGTATTCTCCACTGCGACTTTTTATTCTGCAGTCCGCGTTCTGAATCGAAAAAAAAAAAAAAATGAGAAAGTATTCTCCCACTCCGGACTTTTATTTCTGCAGTCCGCGCTCTGAACAAAAAAAAAAAAAAAGAAAAATGCAAAGTATTCTCCCACTGCAGACTTTTTATTTATGCAGTCGGCGCTCTGAATCGAAAAAAAAAAAAAAAGAAACATGCGAAAGTATTCTCCCACCTGCGACTTTTATTCTGCAGTCCCGCTCTGAATCGAAAAAAAAAGAAAAAATGGAAAGTATTCTCCACTCGGACTTTATTTCTGCAGTCCGCGCTCTGAAACAAAAAAAAAAAAGAAAAATGCGAAAGTATTCTCCCACTGCAGACTTTTAATTTATGCGTCGCGCTCTGAATCGAAAAAAAAAAAAAAGAAAAATGGAAAGTATCTCACACTGCGGACTTTTATATTCTGCAGTCGCGTCTGAAATTAAAAAAAAAGATAAAATGCGAAAATTCTCCAATGCGACATTTATTTTCTGCAGTCCCCGCTTGACGAGAAAAATAAATCGAAAGTACCTCTCAATCGAAAAATAAATAGTATATTGCATTTCCGCCCTGAATCGATAAATAAAGAAAAATGCGAAAGTATTCTCCCACTGCGACTTTATTTGCATCCCGCTCTGCGAATTAAAAATAAAAGAGATACATGCGAAAATTCTCAAAAGCAGACTCTATATTTGCACGCGCTTAATCGAAAAAAAAAAAAAAAAAATGCAAATAATTCCAATGCGAATATTAATTGCGATTTCATCGATCATCAAAAAAAAAAAAGAAAGATATTCCAACTTGCGACTTTTATTCTGCAGTCCGCGCTCTGAACAAAAAAAAAAGAAAAATGCAAAGTATCTCCAAAACTAATTGTAATTTCTCAATCGGACTTATCGAAAACAAAGAAAATGAATAAAATTCTCGCACTTTTTATTCATCGCGCTATCTGAATCAAAAAAGAAATCATATTCTCACGGACTTTTATATGCATCCCCGATAAAAAAAGAAAAAAAGTATTACTGCGACTTATTTCTCAGTCCGGCTCTGAATCGAAAAAAAAAAAATGCAAAGTATCTCCACGCGACTTTTATTTCATCCGCGCTCTGACAAAAAAAGAAAATGAATATTCTCATCCTTTATTCATCGTACAAAAAAAGAAATCGAGTCCACTGCGGATTATCGCAGTCCCTCGACAAAAAAAAAAAAAGAAGATTATGCGACTTTATTTCAGTCCCGCTCTGATGAAAAAAAAAAAAAAGAAATATTCTCCACTGCGACTTTTTGCAGTCGCTCTGAAAAAAAAGAAAATGCAAGTATTCCACCATTTATCTGCATGCGCTAACAAAAAAAAAGAAAAAGCGAGTATCCACTGCGATTTTATTTCGTCGCGCTCATGAAAAAAAAAAAAAATCGTATCAGCCGGACTTTTTATTCTGCGTCCGATCGAAAAAAAAAAGAAAAATGGCTATATTCTCCCACTCGACTTATATGAGTCGCGTCTAACGAAAAAAAATAAATCGAGTTCCCCTGGATATTTCTCTGCTCGCTCGAACAAAAAAAAAAGAAAAATGCGAAATATTCTCGACTTTTATTGCGTCCCGTCGAATCGAAAAAAAAAAAAGAAAAAATGCGAAAGTATCTCACACTGCGGACTTTATATTTCTGCAGTCCGCGCTCTGAAACAAAAAAAAAAGAAAAATGCGAAAGTATTCTCCACTGCGACTTTTTTTCTGCTGTCGCGCTCTGAATCGGAAAAAAAAAAGAAATAATGCGAAAGTATTCTCCACTGCGGACTTTTATTTCTGCAGTCCGCTCTGAATCGAAAAAAAAAGAAAAAATGCGAAAGATTCTCCACTGCGGACTTTTTTTTCTGCAGTCCGCGCTCTGAATCGAAAAAAAAAAAAAAAAATGCGAAAGTATTCTCCACTGCGGACTTTAATTTCTGCAGTCCGCGTCTGAATCGAAAAAAAAAAAAGATAAAATGCAAGTATTCTCCACTGCGGACTTTTTATATCGCAGTCCGCGCTCTGAATCGAAAAAAAAAAAGAAAAAATGCGAAAGTATTCTCCACTGCGGACTTATATTTCTGCAGTCCGCGTCTGAATCGAAAAAAAAAAAAGAAAAAATGCGAAAGTATTCTCCACTGCGGACTTTTTTATCTGCAGTCCCTCTGAATCGAAAAAAAAAGAAGAAAATGCGAAAGTATTCTCCCACTGCGGACTTTTATATCTGCAGTCCGCCTCTGAATCGAAAAAAAAAAGATAAAATGCGAAAGTATTCTCCCACTGCGGACTTTTTATTTTGCAGTCCGCGCTCTGAATCGAAAAAAAAAGAAAAAATGCGAAAGTATTCTCCCACTGCGGACTTTTATTTCTGCAGTCCGCGTCTGAAAAAAAAAAAAAGAAAAAATGCGAAAGTATTCTCCCACTGCGGACTTTTATTTCTGCAGTCCGCGCTCTGAATCGAAAAAAAAAAGAAAAATGCGAAAGTATTCTCCACTGCGGACTTTTTATTTCTGCAGTCCGCGCTCTAATCGAAAAAAAAAGAAAAAATGCGAAAGTATTCTCCACTGCGACTTTTATTTCTGCAGTCCGCGCTCTGAATCGAAAAAAAAAAAGAAAAATGCTAAAGTATTCTCCCACTGCGGACTTTTTATTTCTGCAGTCCGCGCTCTGAATCGAAAAAAAAAGAAAAAATGCGAAAGTATTTCCACTGCGGACTTTTATATTTCTGCAGTCCGCGCTCTGAATCGAAAAAAAAAAAGAAAAATGCGAAAGTATTCTCTCCACTGCGGACTTTATATTTCTGCAGTCCGCGCTCTAATCAAAAAAAAAGAAAAATGCGAAAGTATTCTCCACTCTGCCGACTTTTTATTCTGCAGTCCGCGCTCTGAATCGAAAAAAAAAAAGAAAAAATGAGAAAGTATTCTCCCACTCGGACTTTTTATTTCTGCAGTCCGCGCTCTGAATCAAAAAAAAAAAAAAGAAAAATGCGAAAGTATTCTCCACTGGACTTTTTATTTTGCAGTCCGCGCTCTGAATCGAAAAAAAAAAAAATCGAAAGTATTCTCCACTGCGGACTTTTTATTTCTGCAGTCCGCGCTCTGAATCGAAAAAAAAAGAAAAATGCGAAAGTATTCTCCATGCGGACTTTATATTTCTGCAGTCCGCGCTCTGAATCAAAAAAAAAAAAGAAGAAAATGCGAAAGTATTCTCCCACTGCAGACTTTTTTTATTGCAGTCGCGCTCTGAATCGAAAAAAAAAAAGAAAAATGGAAAGTATTCTCACACTGCGGACTTTTATTTCTGCAGTCCGCGCTCTGAAACGAAAAAAAAGAAAAAATGCGAAAGAATTCTCCCACTGCGGACTTTTTATTTCTGCAGTCCCGCTCTGAACGAAAAAAAAAAAGAAAAATGCGAAAGTATTCTCCCACTGCGGACTTTTTATATCTGCAGTCCGCGCTCTGAATCGAAAAAAAAAAGAAAAATGCGAAAGTATTCTCCCACTGGGACTTTATTTCTGCAGTCCGCGCTCTGAATCGAAAAAAAAAAGAAAAATGTCAAAGTATTCTCCACTGCGGACTTTTTATATCTGCAGTCTGTGCTCTGAAACGAAAAAAAAAAAAAGAAAAATGCGAAAGTATTCTCCCACTGCGGACTTTTTATTTCTGCAGTCCGCGCTCTCAATCGAAAAGAAAAAAAGAAAAAATGCGAAAGTATTCTCCACTGCGGACTTTTTATTTCTGCAGTCCCCTCTGAATCGAAAAAAAAAAGAAAAATGCGAAAGTATTCTCCACTGCGCATTTTTATTCTGCAGTCCGCGCTCTGAATCAAAAAAAAAAAAAAAATGCGAAAGTATTCTCCCACTGCGGACTTTTATTTCTGCAGTCCGCGCTCTGAATCGAAAAAAAAAGAAAAATGCGAAAGTATTCTCCACTGCGGACTTTTTATTCTGCAGTCCGCGCTCTGAATCGAAAAAAAAAAAAATGCGAAAGTATTCTCCCACTGCGGACTTTTATTTCGCAGTCCCGCTCTGAACAAAAAAAAAAAAAATGCGAAAGTATTCTCCCACTGCGGACTTTTTATACTGCAGTCCGCGCTCTGAATCGAAAAAAAAAAGAAAAATGCGAAAGTATTCTCCACTGCGGACTTTATTCTGCAGTCCGCGCTCTGAACGAAAAAAAAAAAAAATGGAAAGATTCTCCACTGCGGACTTTTTTTTCTGCAGTCCGCGCTCGAATCAAAAAAAAAAAAAAATACGAAAGTATCTCCACTGGGACTTTTTATTCTGCAGTCCGGCTCTGAATGAAAAAAAAAAAATGAAAGTATTCTCCACTGCGACTTTATTTCTGCATCCGCCTCGAAAAAAAAAAAAGAAAAATGCGAAGTATTCTCCCACTGCGGACTTTTTCTGCAGTCCGCGCTCGAATAAAAAAAAAAGAAAAATGCGAAATATTCTCCACTCGGACTTAATTCTGCAGTCCGCGCTCTGAAACGAAAAAAAAGAAAATGCAAATTCCCACTGCGACTTTTTTTTGCAGTCGCGCTCTGAATAAAAAAAAAAAGAAAAATCGAAAGTATTCTCCCACTGCGGACTTTTATTCTGCAGTCCCGTCTGAACAAAAAAAAAGAAAAATGCGAAGTTCTCCCTGCGGACTTTTTGCAGTCCCGCTCTGAATGAAAAAAAAGAAAATGCGAAGTATTCCCCACTGCGACTTTTTTTCTGCAGTCGCGCTCTGAACAAAAAAAAAAATGGAAAGTATTCTCCACTGCGGATTTTTATTCTGCAGTCCGCGCTCTGATCAAAAAAAAAAAAAAATGCGAAAGTATTTCCCATGCGGACTTTATTTCTGCAGTCCGCGTCTTAAAAAAAAAAAAGAAAAATGCGAAAGTATTCTCCACTGCGGACTTTTTCTGCAGTCCGCGCTCTGAATCAAAAAAAAAAATGGAAAGATTCTCCCACTGCGACTTTTTATTCTGCAGCGCGCTCTAACGAAATTCTGCAGTCCGCGCTCTGAATCGAAAAAAAAAAGAAAAATGCGAAAGTATTCTCCCACTGCGGACTTTTTATTTCTGCAGTCCGCGCTCTGAATCGAAAAAAAAAAAGAAAAATGCGAAGTATTCTCCACTGCGGACTTTTTATTCTGCAGTCCCGCGCTCTGAATCGAAAAAAAAAAGAAAAAATGCGAAAGTATTCTCCACTGCGGACTTTTTATTTCTGCAGTCCCGTCTATCGAAAAAAAAAAAAGATAAAATGCGAAAGTATTCTCCCACTGCGGACTTTTTATTCTGCAGTCCGCGCTCTGAATCGAAATAAAAAAAAAGAAAATGCGAAAGTATTCTCCCACTGCGGACTTTTTATTCTGCAGTCCGCGCTCTGAAACAAAAAAAAAAAAATAAAATGCAAAAGTATTCTCCCACTGCGACTTTTATTTCTGCAGTCCGCGCTCTGAATCGAAAAAAAAAGAAAAAATGCGAAAGTATTCTCCCACTGCGGACTTTTATTTTCTGCAGTCCGCGCTCTGAACTAAAAAAAAAAAGAAAAAATGCGAAAGTATTCTCCCACTGCGGACTTTTTATATCTGCAGTCCGCGCTCTGAATCGAAAAAAAAAAAGAAAAAATGCGAAAGTATTCTCCACTGCGGACTTTTTATTTCTGCAGTCCGCGCTCTGAATGAAAAAAAAAAAGAAAAAATGCGAAGTATTCTCCACTGCGGACTTTTTATTTCTGCAGTCCGCGCTCTGAATCGAAAAAAAAAGAAAAAATGCGAAAGTATTCTCCCACTGCGGACTTTAAATATCTGCAGTCCGCGCTCTGAATCGAAAAAAAAAAGAAAAAATGCGAAAGTATTCTCCCACTGCGGACTTTTATTTCTGCAGTCCGCGCTCTGAATCAAAAAAAAAAAGAAAAAATGCAAAGTATTCCCCCGGGGTTTTTTTTTTGCATCGGGGCTCTGAATCGAAAAAAAAAAAAAAATGCAAAGTATTTTCCCCCTGCGGGTTTTATTTTGCAGTCCGCGTCTGAAACAAAAAAAAAAAAAAAAAATGGAAAGTATTCTCCCCCTGGGGCTTTTTATTTCTGCCCCGCGTCTGAACAAAAAAAAGAAATGCGAAAGTATTCTCCACTGCGGCTTTTTATTTTGCAGTCCGCGTCTGAACGAAAAAAAAAAAGAAAATGGAAAGATTCCCCCCTGCGGCTTTTATTTTGCAGCCCCGCCTGAAAAAAAAAAAAAAAAAAAAAGCGAAATATTTTTCCCCCTGCGGACTTTTTTTTCTGCAGTCCCCCCTGAAAAAAAAAAAAAAAAAGAAAAATCAAAATATTTTTCCAATGGGGCTTTTTTTTCTGCAGTCCGCGCTCTGAACAAAAAAAAAAAAAAAAAATTTCGAAAGTATT
>NW_027625562.1:0-6919 GCF_034508935.2 Berghia stephanieae
AAATTTTTTTTCCGGGGCGGTGGTGGGGTTTGAACCTGCGACCTTATTGGTACGACAACTCCGCCTGGCAGGTGAGAGCGTGGCAATAAGGTCGCAGGTTCAAACCCCACCACCGCCGCGAAAAAAAATTTTTATTCTCTATTGTCTTCTGGCACTTTTCTACTCACTTCATATCTTGTTGTTACCAACATAAGTGCCTGCTCCACTCACTTTTCTGAATTAAAAATTCACCCCATACACCGGAGCATACTCAATGTCTCAATCGTTTCTATGTTATATGTTTGTGATGAGAATATTGGCTATTAAGCTTAACTGCTGGTCAAAATTACTTCGCGATGGTGGCGAACGAATCGGCGATCTCAAGAAGTGGGTGAGAGAGGGATCTAGAAATGACTTTGGGTTTGAAACGAATATTTTGTGTTCGTGGATAGCTCACACGGTAGAGCCACGCTCTCACCTGCCAGGCGGAGTTGTCGTACCAATAAGGTCGCAGGTTCAAACCCCACCACCGCCGCGAAAAAAAAATTTTTATTCTCTATTGTCTTCTGGCACTTTTCTACTCACTTCATATCTTGTTGTTACCAACATAAGTGCCTGCTCCACTCACTTTTCTGAATTAAAAATTCACCCCATACACCGGAGCATACTCAATGTCTCAATCGTTTCTATGTTATATGTTTGTGATGAGAATATTGGCTATTAAGCTTAACTGCTGGTCAAAATTACTTCGCGATGGTGGCGAACGAATCGCGATCTCAAGAAGTGGGTGAGAGAGGGATCTAGAAATGACTTTGGGTTTGAAACGAATATTTTGTGTTCGTGGTATAGCTCACACGGTAGAGCCACGCTCTCACCTGCCAGGCGGAGTTGTCGTACCAATAAGGTCGCAGGTTCAAACCCCACCACCGCCGCGAAAAAAAAAAAATTATTCTCTATTGTCTTCTGGCACTTTTCTACTCACTTCATATCTTGTTGTTACCAACATAAGTGCCTGCTCCACTCACTTTCTGAATTAAAAATTCACACCATACACCGGAGCATACTCAATGTCTCAATCGTTTCTATGTTATATGTTTGTGATGAGAATATTGGCTATTAAGCTTAACTGCTGGTCAAAATTACTTCGCGATGTGGCGAACGAATCGGCGATCTCAAGAAGTGGGTGAGAGAGGATCTAGAAATGAACTTTGGGTTTGAAACGAATATTTTGTGTTCGTGGATAGCTCACACGGTAGAGCCACGCTCTCACCTGCCAGGCGGAGTTGTCGTACCAATAAGGTCGCAGGTTCAAACCCCACCACCGCCGCGAAAAAAAATTTTATTCTCATTGTCTTCTGGCACTTTTCTATACTCACTTCATATCTTGTTATACACATCTATTGTGCTTCAGCAAAGCCCAGCTATTATTTTCAGTATCGCCAAAAAAAAGTTTCCTTCAAATCAAGCAATGGAAAACAAATTCAAATTATATTGGATCGCAGCGTGGATCAGCGTTCGGTCTTTGCCTCGTACCCGAAAGGTACCTTGTTCGATCACCCGCCTCTGCACTGTATTGCTTTGAGCAAGTCACCTCGCACTCCCCCTCGTGGATCTTTACCTTGCAGTTGGTGAGGGGGCTTGAGGCACACGGGAGGGCAAAGGTGTAAATCCCGGTCGACCGTCACGAGACCATCCCGGGTATCGAGCCAACGAGCCACATGAGCTGCTCGCCCCGGTGTGTGACTAAATTTGATCCAAACCCGGTGCCCGAATAGCAGCCCTATCCCGGGCGCCACACTATTATCCTTATGTCGAGTCCCAATCAGTCCCGTCAATGGCGAAGCGGTCTGCCGCCTAGCCAAATATACCGCGTTCGTGTCGCCAGGGTCGTCGGCACGTCCGAGAAAAAAGCAAACGTCCCATGCATCAATCGATTCGCGGCCTGCCGATCGGAAAATGCGACAGCGGGGATGGCGAACTGACGCGTATATTGTCCCTGAACGTCGAGAGCCAGAGTATGGCAAAAATGAGCTTGTATCAAAGCTATTGGCCGTTCACTGCGTAGATATCCTCCTGTTACAGGAGACCCACCTTTATTCAGGCGCGCAATCTTCCCGATTCCAGATCCCAGCTATACGGTGGTCCAACGCGAGGACACTTCGAGCTCAAAGGAGGGGTTAGCGTTTACGCTAAAGAGCCATCGAAGGTAAGGGTCATTGAGAGCGTAACGGACAGCAATGGGGTGAACCGAATTTCCGTGGAAGTAGGTGGACTGTGTTTGCAATATATTTACAAACCACCTAGAGCGACTTTGACTACACCACCGGTACCGGTGGTCAGCCATCCTTCCATCTGTCGGGAGACTTTAATAGCCACCATCACGAATGGGGCTACCGAGACTGCAACGAGGCAGGAAGACAACTCCGCTCATGGATGGGCTGTAATGATCTACACCATAGTGTACGATCCTACAGCCAAGGGTACCTTTCCGGGGTACCCGCCATAAGAAGGAGTATACTCCAGACCTCACCCTTTGTAACGAAAGGCGCGAACGGTGAACCGCTGCAGGTGAAGCGGACAGTCCTCGGGGACTTTCCGCATAGCCAGCACAGGCGGTTCTTGTCACAGCTGGGGTGACAATACCGAGGGTGCAGTCTCTCCACTTTGCAGATGGAATTTCAGGAAGGCTGACTGGAGGAATTCAGTTCCTATATCGAGCAGGTCTGCCTGCCATTCCTCCCAAGTCCAAGAATATAACCAGATTCAGTAGGCTACTGGTTAAGAGCGCTCAACGCTCTATTCCACGGGGCAAACGGAAATTCTACACCCCTTGCTGGACGGCAGAGTCGGAAGAGCTGTACCGAGAGTACCAGCAGACCCAGTCCCAGGACGCAGCCGATAGACTACTTCAGTCTCTGGCAGAGGGAAGGAAGCAACGGTGGCAGGAGACCGTGGAAAGTCTCGACTTTACACACTCCAGCCGCCACGCTTGGCGTTTGATAAGAAATTGGACCCAGATCGGAATTTCGCGAAGGCTGCACCGGAATGCGAGGCAGACACAATTGCCAAGAATATTAAGAACCGTTAGTAAGGGGTCCCTAATCAGGCTTTTGAGCGCGGTGTCCGCAAGGCGTACCGTACGATTTTTGACTCGCTACCTGTGGAGGAGTCGGACTGGACTGGACCCGAGAAGTGGGTGCAGCCATTAGCGAAGTGAAGAACGGCAAAGCAGCAGGATAGATGGTGTATATCCCGATATGGTGACGCATCTGGGCCCAGGGCACGGGCCTGGCTAGCAGAGGCAATGTCTGACATCCTTGCAAAAGGAAAGCTTCCACAAGTGTGGAAGCACGCGAAGATAGTTGCCATCCTGAAGCCAGGGAAGCCGGCGAAGGAGGCAGACAGTTACAGACCCATATCGCTGCTGAGCTGTCTTTACAAATTGTTGGAGCGTGTTCTATTAAACGATGGGGGCCGGTCCTAGACGCTGCCTGCCACCTGAGCAGGCAGGCTTAAGGGAAGGGAGGTGCACCACGGAGCAGGTCATTGCCCTTACAGAGCATATTGAGCACGGGTTCGAGAGAAAACAGCAAACAGGTGGTGTTTTTAGACCTATCCGGCGTACTAGGGTCTGGTGCGATGGGTTAAAATGCTCAAACTTGAAAAAACATAAGGTCCCCAAAAGACCTTGAAGTTGCTCTTCGATCTTGGGGGAAAGGCAATTCCACGTCGCGCTGGAGACTCACGACAAGAAAGGAAATTGAAGAATGGGGTCCCTCGGGGGGTCGGATTGGCCAATGTTTTTTTAAACGTTTACATTAGCGAACCGAACACTTCCCCCCGAGGCGGGGATAACGCAACGACGGGGCATCTTTAAATCAGAGTAAAATGTGGACCCGCTCGAGAGCGTACTCACGAGGACGTCACCAGACCAAATCCTACTTTGACAAGGGGGTACCAAGAGAACACTTCAAAAAAAAGTGGCCACGCATTCACTTATGCAGGTTGGCACCCCCTAAACTGAATGCCTATCGGGGACAAGCCCCTTCCATATGACCGCGTCCCCAAATATTTAGGGGGGACGTTGGGTCGCAGCCTTACCTATCGGGTTCATCTCGAAGGGGTTGCCCGGAAGATAGAGAAAACGCAACAGTCTTCTGAGGAAGCTGGCGGGATCGACTTGGGGCGCTAGCCAAGCGCTCCTGAGAACATCCGCCCTGGCACTATGCTAATCCACCGCGGAGTATTGCGCTCCAGTGTGGGGTAGAAGCAGAACGTTGAGAAGGTGGATGTAAAACTTCGCAAGTCGATGCACATAGTGTCGGGAACGCTAGCAACAACCCCTAGAGAATGGGGCCCGGTAATGGCAGCGATCCAGCCCCCCGATGTCCGGAGGGAGACCATTACGGGAAACTGGCTGAGTAAGATCAAAGAGAGTGGGAATGGGGATACCCCCTTTCATGCGCATAATGAACGGTGCCCCCGTTTCGAGCCGAAATAAGTCCCGGCAAACCCTTGTACGCAGAATCCCTGACTACGGACAGAGCTGCACATACGAGATGGAAGTCGGTTTGGACGAATTCAATCCCTCGTGGGGGCGGGGACCTACACTCCTCTAAGCTTGGTGAGAAGTTGCCAGGCTTTTGATACCAGTAAGAGGAGACACTGGGTAGCTGCGAATCGGCTTCGGTCGAGGAGCTGCCTAACGGCCGGTGCGTTACATCAGTGGGGTCTAACTTCATGTCCAATATGTCCACGCTGTGGGCAAGAACCCGAAACGGCAGAGCATCTAGTCGAAAGGTGTATTGTGACGATGCTACCAGGCGGGTTCGCGACGGTGCACGAATGCGGACCGGACTTTGCTGATTGGGTCGATCGTCATAACATAATAGTTGTGAACCATAAGAAGCTGCTACCTCGCGCTTGATCAATTTTGCTGCACTGCACGCGGCTGACGCCTGGGTTATTCCAGTCTTCCCTTGGAATAGATCCAAGAGACAATTTTCCCCTATGGGATGAATAAAGGGAATTTTATTTTATTTTAATTTTATTTATTTATATTCTCAAACCAGAAACTTCAAAAATGTAGTCCTTCAGAGCGTAGCCATCGTTAACTTATAGCCTGACAGTAAGACCTGCTAAGATCCATATTTTGACATCATTTTTAGGTTTGTGGATCGCCTAGTGATTTGCTTTAATATTGTTCAAGAAACAAGTGATCCCATTAGTTGAACTGTTAATGCACCTCACGATTTGTTTTCTTTTGTGGCCAAAGACGTGTCTTTTGACGTCATTTGTTGGTCAATGTTAGGCTATGAGTTAACGATGGCTACATTCAGAGCTTAAGGCCCATGGAGTTTATTCTGATCTTTGTAACGAACAGTAACAATATGGTTCAATAGTCTGATGTCACGTCCGCCCAGCAAACGAGTAGCTTAGTTCTACACAAAGAAAATCATACTTTTTATTCTTCATGCTGGCTAGAACTTTTTCAGAATGATCAGAATGTTTAAAAGTCAAAACATGATCAGATTTAGAATGTTTTTTCTCCTCTGGATACACTTTTATGCTCGACGGAGAAGTATTTCATAAGGGCGTCCGCCATTGTTCCGATAGTTTAGAACCAGTTACTAAGTTACTATGTGTCATTACGAGGGAAGTGAACGTCACGACTGTTGAAGCCTATTTCGTGCCAATCTTTGGGCAAAATTGTTTTGATAGACAATAGAACGAAATTGACGTCACTCGGCACTTTGTTATTGTTTTATTCCACCCATTTTGATAAGTAGCACTCACTAAATTGTATTAATCAAACTATAAACTTTAATGGTTAGACATTGTTTTGTGTGTTGGTAGGTTACATCGTAGCCATCATTAACTTATATGCCTGACACAGAACCATCTAGGACTTTTGTAGTTTAACGTCCTTTTTTAGGTTTGTGCAGCTTCTAGTGAGTAATCGTTAGTAGAGCTCAAGGTAATAAGTGATTCCATTCGTTGAACTTATGACTAAAACTCACGACTTGTTTTCTTTTGTGGCAAAAAGACTAATCTTTTGGCATCATTCTTTGGTCAGTGCCAGGCTATAATCGCTACGGTTATACCGGCTGGGGGATGTTATAAGTTTTTTTTTAACGAGGAGCATAACATTACAAACGAAATTGATTTTTGCCAGATCTAACAAACCAACCTGAAGGGACACAGGAAACTGTATGCAAAATGCCTTTCCACAACACGTTACCGTCAAATCACAGTTCGAATCTCAGACCTTAATTCCGGTCGTGTTGTGAGTCAAAAACCAGTACCCTTACAACAACACGATACACAAGAATAAACACCCACACATTTAAAGGATCCCAGATGTAACCCATCGCCTAAAAAATTCCGTTTCCATTTTTTGCATCAATTTGAGAGAGCAGATCCTACCGTTTTCATGTAGAGACAAGAGGCCTTCATTGAATCTCGAGTCGCAGCGTAGCCTTCTTAAATTAATAGCCTGGCACTGACCAATAAATAATTACGTGAAAATACTAGGCAACGACCACCAAAAGAAAGCAAATCGTGAGTTTTATTTAATTGATAGAACGAAGTTGACGTCACTCAGGTCTCAGTTTTTGGGGGGTTTTTTGTTGTTTTTTTTATGTCATCCCTAATAATTCACAAGAAGTCCTTATGGTAATGGGGGACCTAAATGCTAAGATTGGCCAGAGGCAGAGATGGTGACATAATCGGACCACATGGACTCGGAGACAGAAATGAACGAGGAAACATCTGGGCAGATTGGTGTAGAACAAATAAATTAATGATTTCAAACACCTGGTTTCAACAACACCCAAGAAGAACCGGACATGGCAATCACCAGGGACAGAGCAAGGAACCAGATAGACTTTATAGCAGTATCTCAAGATCGAAATGGCATAAAAAAATTGCAAAATATCCA
>NW_027625563.1:0-6920 GCF_034508935.2 Berghia stephanieae
ACCCCCACACCCCTACAAAACCACCCCCCACCTCTTTCCCCCATTTGCACTACCCTACCAGGGGACACGTGGCTCGGGGGTAAAACCCTTGCTTTGTACCCGAAAGGTACCGATTCTTTACACATGAGCAATATGCCTTGAAAAGGTAGCTCAATTTGGGGCGCTGCACTGGGGCTGACGCCTGAGTTATTCAAGCTTCCGTGGAATAGCCCTTTGAGAGAAATTTCCCCTTTTGGGATGTAATAAAATTTTTGTTTATTTTTTACCTTTTATTTTATTATCACACCACCATCACCCCCACCCCTACCCCCACGACATCTTAAACAAAAACATTCCAAAAACAACGACCATACCCCCCCCAAAACCCAAATTTGTCCATTAATAACATATTCACAGCAACCGCCCCTTTCCATAATACAAAATTGCCCCAGGGCACCCCTCGGCCACCCCACGGCCACCCCACGGGCCCCCACAAGGCCCCCCCACGGCCCCATCACCAAAAATAATAATCTATTTTTTTTCATTTTCATAATTTTTTATTATTTTTAAAAAATTTTTTTTAAAAAAAAAGGGGAAAAACAAAGAAACCCCCCTTGCTTTAATTTTAACCTACTTTTTTTTCTTTTAAATAGTAAGGGTGTAAAAGGGCCGTTTACATTTTTACCCCACATGCCCCCTTTCTTTGATTAATTCTCGTTAACGGTTTTTTTTTCAGTCCTTTCCCTTTTCGCAACACCCCCTTTGGGAAAAAGCGAAAAAAGTTCGATTTAAGGGGGGTTTTGGGAATTAAAACCCAAAGGGACGTTTTACCCCACAACCCAATTTCAAGGTTTACCATTTTTTTTTCGCAAAGTTGGGGCTAAAACCCGTATTGTTAAAAAACCTAAAATTCGGTTTTTCATTCCCGCTGATTTCAAACCCGTGACGTTTTTCTGGTTTTTTGGGTTTATGATTTTTTGGATTTTCCCCTTTTTTTAGGTTTTTTTTTTTTGCGTTTTTAACGAGTTTGTTGGAATTTTAAAAAATATTTAATATATATTATATTTTTTTTTTAATTTTAAAAATTTTTAATATAAAATTTATTTTGGGGGTTGGGGTTTTTTGTGTGTTTTGTTTGTGGTTTGTTTTATAATTAATTCCATTTCTTTGGGAAATCTAGTGATTAACCAAAGTTGCGATTAACCGAGGTTTCCCGTGATCCCGGGTTTCTGAATAAAATTTAATGATATAATGATTGTGATATTGTCTCTAAAAGGAAAAAGGTTTGGTGGGGGGGTAAAAAATTTTTTTAAAAAAAAGAAAAAGACTAAGTTTTAAGCTTTTTTTTTTCAACAAAAAAAATTCTTAAAAACGAAAAAAAAGTAAAGTTGATACTTGTCACCGTTTTTTTAAAAAAGGAAAACCACTTTTATCAATGGTTTACCCAACTTAAACCATTAAAAAAGGGGCGGGGCCATATCAGATTGGATTTTTTGAGAAAAACAAATTTTTGTTTGCCTCTGCAATTTTAAATTTTTGGGGGGAATTTAAAAATATTTCTCAACACGAACCGTTAGGCAAACCCTGATTAAATAGAAGTTCCCGAAATTAAAGCAAGTTTTAAAAATTTTTTAAATTTTTTAAAAAAAAGTTTTTTTTTCCCTTTTTTTTTCATAAAAAAATTTTGTCGCTATGGTCAATTAAGGGAAAAACAGGAAATTTCCCGGGGCCCCCCCGCCGCAATTCAGAGCCCAAGTGAGCAAGGGGTTTTTTTTGCCAGTATTTTTTAGAGTATAGTAGGGAGGGGTTTTGTAGTAGGGAGTTGTTGTAGGAAATAGTGTTTTGGGTGGGGGGGTAGTGGAGTATTAGTGGTGGGTAGTGGTAGTTGGTAACAAAAAAAGGGGTAAAAAAATTTTGTTATAATAGTTGTTGATTTTTGTGGGGATAGTATTTAGTTGTAGTGTGGGAGTTGTAGTTTGTGGTTTGTTTGTTTGTGGGGGGGTAGTTTAGTATAGTTAAATAGTAGTAGTAGTTTGTTTGTTGTAAATGGTTTTGGGGTTTTTTGTAGTTTAGAGTAGTAGTAGAGTAGGGAGTTTGTAGTAAGTTGTAGTGTGTTGGGGGGTTTTAGGGGAGTTTTTTTGGGAGTAGGGGTAGTAAAAAATTGTAGTAGTTTTTAAATTGGGAGTTTTTGTGTGTTGTAGTAGTAGTTGTAGTTAGTTTAGTGGGGTGGTAGTTTGGGGGGGATTGTGGTTTTTTGGTTTGGGAGTAGTATTTAAATTTTTAATTAGTATTTGTAGTAAAATTTTAATTTGGTAAAGTAGAGGGAGGGGAGGGAGTTTTTTAGAAAATTTGTAGGTAGTTTGTAGATTGTTTTTTTTTGTAGTAGGGTAAAGTAGTAAAAAAAAAGTTTAGTAGTATAGTAGTAGTATTATAGTGTAGTATATTTAGTTGGGGGTTGGGGTTGGGTTTGTGGTAGTGGGAGTGGGAGTAGAAAATAGTAGGGAGTAGTTTTAAAATGTAGTTTGTAATTTGTGTAAGTTTGTAGTAGGGGGTATAGTGGGTAGTAAATAGTAGTAGGGAGTAGGTTTGTTTTTTAGTAGTTGTATTAGTAGTAATTTGTAGTATTTGTTTTTTGTTGTAGTAGTAGTAGGAGTAGTTTGTTAGTTTTGTAGTTTGGAGTAGTAGTTGTTTTTTTGGGAGTAAGTAGTGTAGTTTTTTAGTAGTAGTAGTAGTTTTTTGGGGGTGGGGGTTGTGGGAGTATTAGTGGGAGTGGTTTTTTTGGGAGTAGTTTTTAAAAATAGTAGTAGGGAGGGGAGTTTTTTTAATAGTGTAGGGATAGTAAATTTGTAGTAGTATTTGTAGTATTAAATAGTAGGGGGGTAATTGGGAGTAGTGGGTTTTTTGTAGTTAGTAAAGTAGTATTTGTAAATTTTTAGTAGTAAATAAATAGTAGTAGTAGTAGTAGAGTAGTAGGGAGTAGTTTGTAGTGGGAGTAGTGGTTTTTTTGTAGAGTAGTAGTAGTAGTTAGTAGTAGTTGTAGTAGTATTAGTAGAGTAGTAGTAGTGTAGTAGTAGTTTTGTTAGTGTAGTAAATAGTAGTAGTAGTAGTAGTAGGGATTAGTTGATTTGCAAGATTACCCGACTGATTAATTTTTAAAAAAAAATTTACACAAAAAATGTCTAAAATTTTATTTTTTTCTGTACATATTTTTGGGTTTTTTTTTTTATTACATATTTTTCCCCCGTGTTTTGTGAGTTTAGATTTGTTAATATCTATTGGTGTTATTTTAATTTTAAATTTTCTGATAACATGGAAAAATTAAATACATTTTTTAAGTGTGCAATTCTAATATAAATTTTTTTTAATGGGAACTAACATGTGGGCAATAGATTTTTTGAATTACATATCAAAAAGCAAAGTGGAACCCTTTTGTCTACAATTTGGGGTTTATTTTCTTTGTTTTTTTTTGAAAAGAGATAAAAAACGAAAGAGAGAGGGGGGGAAAATTCCCTTTTTTATTAATAACATTGTGTTTTGCTTTTTAAAACATCCATAAAATTGTCCTTTACATTTATAGTTCACGGGATTTAAAATATGTGACGTTTTATCCGCCCCCCTTGATATTATGCGATGTTATTTTTCTTAAGCGACAACACCGAGCCAATTAAATGAACCCATCGGACCCTTAAAAATCACAAGATTTTATTAACTTTTTCTCCCTCTCATCTCACAACCCCTTTTAGGGTTTCCGGGATAAAAGGGTTTCTATTTCAAAATTTTTCTAACATCCCGTTTACACATGCCTCAGAAAAAGTCGTCACCTTTTTTGTTTTTTTGACAATTTTTTGGAGTCATCTTGAACCAATCTTGTATCAAATTTTGATCGTAAAGAGGAATGTACAAAGAAAAAAAAAACGTATAATAACGACTATTTTTACCCAAAGCATCATAAAACTATGTTTTTACATTGAAATTTTTTTTTTCTTTAAAAAAAATACAAGACAAAAAAGTTTTTTTGATACATTGGAAAATGGATTTCCAATTTCACTTATTGAAAACTGATATTTGTCATTTAACAATGTCATATAACAAATTGGCACCAATTTTTTCCTGTCTGATTGTGATCTTTGTTTGAGGTCTTTACAATGATTTGTATTTTCGAAGTTGTTGTTTTGATGATGTGATATGATGATGATGAGATGATGATGATGATGATGATGTGTGTGATGAGTTGATGAGATGATTTTATGATGATGGGTGGATGATGGAGATGTGAGATGATGATGTGATGATGATGTTGAATGATGATATAATAATGATATTCACATATTTTAAGCATATTTTAATGGTTATAATGATAATAAAAATTTTTAAAAACTTTGAAAATAAAGACAATGATCAAAATTTAATAAAATAGTATGTTAAATTTTTTTTGAACATTCCCTTAGAATAGAGTAATTATTTGGGGAAAACATTGGATTAAATGGGCATTTCTAAAAAACGAAATTTTTATTTTGAGACCTTTAATATATGTAGGATGAAATAGGGGAAAAGTCATAAAAAAACAATAACTTAAAAAAAAAATTTTTCGCGCAATAAAAAAAATTTACCGATATTTTTTAAAATCACGGTGGAAATGTCCTTGATTTAGGTATATAAACGCAGTTTTCGGCTTAAATTTAAAATCGGCAACTTCACCCCGGACGTCATTTTAAAAAGCAGAACCAAAGATGATCTCCATACGTATTTGGGCACCCGGGGACTCAGCTCTGATTTTTGGGGGAAACTTATTCTATTTATTTATCATCACCCCATCATCATCACATCATCTTCATCATCACATCTCATCATCGCGCAGCGCAGCAGCAGCGCATCATCAGCGTCGTGTATTGTGTCTCATCATCATCTCATCATATCATACTATCTCATCATCATATCATCATCACAATCACCATCACATTATTTCATCATATATTTAAAACATCACCCCCCATCTCACATCATCTCATCATCTTTTATCTATCATCTCTCCACATCATCATATATCATCAATCATATCATCTAATATCATCATCATCATCACATCTATCATCATATATCATCATATCATCATCTGTCGGGGGTCGTCGCGTCGTCGGTCATCAATCATTACACCACCACCCAAAAATTCCCCCCACATTACCACCCCTTCACCACCATTAGTACAACTACTACTGCAAACACCCCCACCCCCCCACCAAAACCAACCTCACCGGGACCCCCACCCCCACCACACCCCCAACCACATCCCCACAACCGCCCCACCCCATACCAAACCCCCACCCCCCACCAACATACCCCAACCAATCCCCCACCCCACCCCCATTTTTACAAATACTAAAGCCACCACCACCAGCACCACCACCGCCCCCACCCCACCCCCCCCACCGCCCCCGCCCCCGCCCCCACCACCACCCCGCCGCCACCCCCAGACAAAAACCGCCCCGCCAGCCCAAAACCACCACACCAAAATACTACCAAACAACCCACCACCACCCTAACCACCATCCCCACCACGCCAACCCCCAACCCCCAACACCAAGCCATTTTAACAACACCCCCACCCCCCACCACACCACCACCACCCATCACCACACGACAACATTTGACAACAATACCCAAAAAAATCACACCCAACCCCACCATTGAAACTACTCCGCCACCCCCAACACCACCACCCCAACCACCACCACCCAAAACCACCATCCCCCACTATTGTAGCTCCTCCGCACTACCACCACCACCACCACCATTAAAAAGTAATACGACTACCACACCACCCGCATTGTTTAAAAACTACCGACCCCCCCACACACCCAAAAACTACCCAACACCAAAAATACCACCATCACAACTACCACCACCCCTCCCTATCAAAACTACCACACAAACCCCCCCACCGCCACCAAAAACCAAATTCCACCCAAAAAAACCCCCCATAAAAAAAGCCCCAAAAAACCAAAAAGACCAACAAAAAAAACCATAAACCCCTAAAAAAAAAAAAAAAAACCCCCAAAAAAACAAAACCCCCCCAACCCCCAACCCCCACAATCGCCGCCCCCCAAAAAAACCCCCCGGGGAAGAAACCCACCACCCAAAAAACCCCCAAAAAAACCACCCCCCAATAAACCACATCCCACGAAAAACGCCCCAACGCCCCCCCAAAACACCAACGCCTTAGTAAACAAAACCCCCAAAAAAAAAAACCATTTTCAAATTATCGCCCCCAAAAACCACCAAAACAAAAAGTTAACTACAAAAACCCTACCCCCCACCAAATTAGTAACTATCCCCCAACCCCCCCAAACACAACCCCCCATCAAAACCCCCAACCATACCCCCATCCCACATTTTTGTAAAAGGGAATTAACCACCCAAAAAACCTTGTACAATCTACCCCCCTACCACCACCACCCCCATTAAGAACACTACGACCCCCACCCCACCACCACCAACACCAAAACCACCCCACCCCACCCCCATTAAAACAACTACTCGACCACCAAACCCCCCCACCCACCCCCAACCTTAAAAACTCTACGACCACCCCCCACCGGCGATTTTTCAATACTACCCCCCTCCACCCACCAAACCCCATCACTACCCCCCCAAAAAAACCACCCAAAAACCACCAATACCCCCACCATACCCCCATCACAAAAAATCACCCCCCCCACCACCATTAGTACAATATACCCCCACCCACCCCCCCACCCCCCCCACCCTCACCCCCATATTATAGCCTCCTACCCCATCCCCACCACCCCACCCTTAAAAACAACTATAATAACCACCCAGCCTTTTTTACAACAAACCCCCCCCACCCCACAACAACACACACCAAAACCCCCCCACCCCCCCCACCACCAACCCCACCCCCCCCCCCCCCCCCCCCCAACCCC
>NW_027625564.1:0-6929 GCF_034508935.2 Berghia stephanieae
AAAAAAAAAAAAAATGCGGGAAATTCTCCCACGCGGCTTTATTTTCGTCGCGTTCTGAAGAAAAAAAAAGAAAAATGCGAAAGATTCTCCCAGGGGCTTTTTTTTTTATTCCCTCTAATCGAAAAAAAAAAAATGCAAATATTCTCCCCTGCGGACTTTTATTTTGAGTCCCCCCTCGAACAAAAAAAAAAAAAAAAAAATCAAAAAATTCTCCCTGCGGGCTTTTATTTTTGCATCCCCCTCTGAAAATTTTGAAAAAAAAAAAAAAAAAAGGAAAATTCTCCCCCCCGGATTTTATTCTGCAGTCCCCCTCTAAAAAAAAAAAAAAAAAAAAGCGAAAAATTCTCCCACTGCGGGCTTTTATTTTGCAGTCCCGCTTAAAAAAAAAAAAAAGAAAAATGCAAAATTTTCTTTTCTCCCTGCGACTTTTTTTCTGCAGTCCCGCTTGAACAAAAAAAAAAAATGCAAAATTCTCCCACGGACTTTTTAATTCTGCAGTCCCTTTGAACAAAAAAAAAAAAAATCAAAAATTCTCCCCGCGGGCTTTTTAAATTTTTGCGTCCCCCCTGAAAAAAAAAAAAAAGAAAAATGCAAAAATTCTCCCATGGGGCTTTTAAATTTTCAGTCCCCTCTAACAAAAAAAAAAAAAAAAAACAAAGATTTTCCCCCTCCCCGGGCTTTTTTTTTTTGCAGTCGGCTTGAAAGAAAAAAAAAAAAAAAATCCCAAGATTCTCCCCCAAATTTTTAAAATTCTGCAGTCCGCTCTGAAAAAAAAAAAAAAAAAAATGCAAAGATTTTCCCCCGCGGCTTTTTTTTTTGCTCCCGGTCTAAAAGAAAAAAAAAAAAAAATGCAAAATATTCTCCACTCGGACTTTTATTTTGCATCCCGTCTGAACAAAAAAAAAAAATGCGAATATTCTCCACTGCGGACTTTTTATTTTTCGTCCCCGTCTGAAAGAAAAAAAAAAAAAAATGCGAAAATTCTCCCACTGCGGACTTTTTATTTCTGCAGTCGCGCTCTGAATCGAAAAAAAAGAAAAATGCGAAAGTATTCTCCACTCGGACTTTTATTTCTGCAGTCCCGCTTCTGAAAAAAAAAAAATAAATGCAAAGTATTCTCCCACGCGGACTTAAAATCGCAGTCCGCCTCTATCGAAAAAAAAAAAATGCAATTCTCCCCTGCGGACTTTTTATTTCGCAGTCCGCCTGACGAAAAAAAAATAAAAATCAAATATCCCACTGCATTTATAATCTGCATCCGCCTCTGAATCAAAAAAAAAAAAAAAATGCGAAATTCTCCACTGCGGACTTTTTATTCTGCAGTCCCGCTCTGAACAAAAAAAAAAAAAAATAAAAAAAAAAAAAAATGGAAAGTATTCCCATGCGACTTATTCGCATCGGCTCTAACGAAAAAAAAAAGAAATGCAAGATCTCACGCGGACTTTTTTTCTGCATCCGCGCTTAACAAAAAAAAAATGCAAATATTCTCCATGCGGACTTATCGATCCCGCTCTGAACAAAAAAAAAAAAAAATGCAAAGTATTCTCCCACTGCGACTTTTTCTGCATCGCTTAACAAAAAAAAAATCAAATATTCTCACTGCGGATTTATTCTGCAGTCCCCTCTGAAACAAAAAAAAAAAAAAGCAAATATTCTCCCACTGCGATTTTTATTCTGCAGTCGCTTGACGAAAAAAAAAAAATGCAAATATTCTCCCATGCGACTTATTTCGCAGTCGGTCTAGAAAAAAAAAAGCAAAGATCTCCCACTGCGACTTTTTGCATCCCGCTCTGAAAAAAAAAAAAACAAGTATTCTCCGCGGACTTTTAATCTGCATCCGCCTGAAACAAAAAAAAAAAAGCAAGTATTCTCCCACTGCGGACTTTATTTCATCCGCTTAACAAAAAAAGAAAGCAAAGATTCTCCTGGACTTTATTGCAGTCGCCTTGAATAAAAAAGAAAAATGCGAGATTCTCCCTGCGACTTTTTATTTGCAGTCCGCCTGAACGAAAAAAAAGAAAAATGCGAAATTCTCCCCTCGACTTTATTTCGTCGCTCTGAACAAAAAAAAAAAAATCAAGTATCTCCCTGCGATTTTTTTTCTGAGCCTCTAAAAAAAAGAAAATCAGTATTCTCACTGCGACTTTATTCGCATCCGTCTGAAGAAAAAAAAAAAAGAAGTTTCCACTCGATTTATATGCTCCGCTTGAAAAAAAAAATCGAATATTCTCCACGGACTTAATTCTCATCCCGAACGAAAAAAAAAAATCAAATCTCTGAAATTCTCCCGATTTTATTCTCTCCTTAACGAAAAAAAATCAGTCCTGGATTTTTTGCGCCCTACAAAAAAAAAATCAATATTCTCACTCGACTTAATCGCACCCCTAAAAAAAAAAAAAATGCATCTCCATGCACTTATTGCCCTTAAAAAAAAGAAATCAATATTCCATCATTATTGCATCGGTCTAAAAAAAAAAAAAAGCGAGATTCTCCATGCGATTTATTGGTCGCTAAAAAAAAAAATGCAAGTCCATGCGATTTTTTTTCACAAAAAAAAAAAAAATTTCACTGCTTATTCAGCCCCTCGAAAAAAAAAGAAACATCCATGGCTTTTTTCAGCCTCTGAACAAAAAAAAATGAAATCTGAGCGAATATTCCCCTGCATTTAGTCCTGATGAAAAAAAAAAAATCAAATATCCTCGGACTTTTTCGCATCGTCACAAAAAAAAAAAAAATAATCCCCGACTTTATTCTCCCCTTAAAAAAAAAATGCGAAGATTCCACGATTATTCTCCCTAAAAAAAAAAAAAGCGAGATCCACGCGCTTATTGCATCCTTGAAAAAAAAAAAACAAGTATTCCCACTGGACTTTATTCGTCGCTAAAAAAAAATGCGAAATATCTCCCACTGCGGACTTTTTATTCTGCAGTCCGCGCTCTGAATCGAAAAAAAAAAAATGCGAAAGTATTCCCCACTGCGGACTTTTTATTTCTGCAGTCCGCGCTCTGAACGAAAAAAAAAAGAAAAATGCGAAAGTATTCTCCCACTGCGGACTTTTTATTCTGCAGTCCGCGCTCTGAATCGAAAAAAAAGAAAAAATGCGAAAGTATTCTCCCACTGCGGACTTTTATTCTGCAGTCCGCGCTCTGAACGAAAAAAAAATAAAATGCGAAAGTATTCTCCCACTGCGACTTTATATTTCTGCAGTCCGCGCTCTGAATCAAAAAAAAAAAAAAATGCGAAAGTATTCTCCCACTGCGGACTTTTATATTCTGCAGTCCGCGCTCTGAAATCAACCACTGCGGACTTTATATTTCTGCAGTCCGCGTTCTGAATCGAAAAAAAAAAAAGAAAAATGCGAAAGTATTCTCCCACTGCGGACTTTTTATTCTGCAGTCCCCGTCTATGAAAAAAAAAAGAATAAATGCGAAAGTATTCTCCCACTGCGGACTTTTTATATCTGCAGTCCTCGCTCTGAATCGAAAACAAAAGAAAAAATGCGAAAGTAATCTCCCACTGCGGACTTTTATTTCTGCAGTCCGCGTCTGAATCGAAAAAAAAAAGAAAAATGCGAAAGATTCTCCACTGCGGACTTTTTATTTCTGCAGTCCGCCTCTGAACAAAAAAAAAAAGAAAAATGCGAAAGTATTCTCCCACTGCGACTTTTTATTCTGCAGTCCGCGCTCTGAATCGAAAAAAAAAAGAAAAATGCGAAAGTATTCTCCCACTGCGACTTTTATTTCTGCAGTCCGCGTCTGAATCGAAAAAAAAAAAAAATGCGAAAGTATTCTCCCACTGCGGACTTTTTATTTCTGCAGTCCGCGCTCTGAACGAAAAAAAAAAGAAAAATGCGAAAGTATTCTCCCACTGCGGACTTTTTATTATCTGCAGTCCGCGCTTGAATCGAAAAAAAAAGAAAAATGCGAAAGTATTCTCCCACTGCGGACTTTTAAATTTCTGCAGTCCGCGCTCTGAAACGGAAAAAAAAAGATAAAAATGCGAAAGTATTCTCCCACTGCGGACTTTTTATTTCTGCAGTCCGCGCTCTGAATCGAAAAAAAAAAAGAAAAATGCGAAAGTATTCTCCCACTGCGGACTTTTTATTTCTGCAGTCTGGCTCTGAAATCGAAAAAAAAAAGAAAAATGCCAAAGTATTCTCCACTGCGGACTTTATATTTCTGCAGTCCGCGCTCTGAATCGAAAAAAAAAAAAAAAATGCGAAAGTATTCTCCCACTGCGGACTTTTTATTTCTGCAGTCCGCGCTCTGAACAGAAAAAAAAAAATAGAAATGCGAAAGTATTCTCCCACTGCGCACTTTTTATATCTGCATTCCCCGCTCTGAATCGAAAAAAAAAAAAGAAAAAATGCGAAAGTATTCTCCCACTGCGGACTTTTTATTTCTGCAGTCCGCGCTCTGAACGAAAAAAAAAAAGATAAAATGCGAAAGTATTCTCCCACTGCGGACTTTTATATCTGCAGTCCGCGCTCTGAATCGAAAAAAAAAAGATAAAATGCGAAAGTATTCTCCCACTGCGGACTTTTTATTCTGCAGTCGCGCGCTCTGAATCGAAAAAAAAACAAAAAATGAGAAAGTATTCTCCCACTCCGGACTTTATATTTCTGCAGTCCGCGCTCTGAAACAAAAAAAAAAAAGAAAAATGCGAAAGTATTCTCCCACTGCAGACTTTTTATTTATGCTGTCGGCGCTCTGAATCGAAAAAAAAAAATAAAAAGAAAACAATGTAAAAGTACTCTCACACTGCGGACTTTTTATTTCTGCAGTCCGCGCTCTGAATCGAAAAAAAAGAAAAAATGCGAAAGTATTCTCTCACTGCGGACTTTAAATTTCTGCAGTCCCGCTCTGAAACAAAAAAAAAAGATAAAATGCGAAAGTATTCTCCCACTGCGGACTTTTTATATCTGCAGTCCGCGCTCTGAATCGAAAAAAAAGGAAAAATACGAAAGTATTCTCCCACTGCGGACTTTTTATTTCTGCAGTCTGTGCTCTGAAACGAAAATAAAAAAGATAAAATGCCAAAGTATTCTCCCACTGCAGACTTTATATTTCTGCAGTCCGCGCTCTGAATCAAAAAAAAAAAAAAAGAAAAATGCGAAAGTATTCTCCCACTGCGGACTTTTTATTTATGCTCTCGGCGCTCTAAATGGAAAAAAAAAGAAAAAATGCGAAAGTATTCTCCCACTGCGGACTTTTTATTTCTGCAGTCCCCGGTCTGAAACGAAAAAAAATATAAAATGCGGAAGTATTCTCCCACTGCGGACTTTTTATTTATGCTGTCGGCGTTCTGAATGAAAAGAAAAATGAACAAATGCGAAAGTATTCTCCCACTGCGACCTTTTTATTTCTGCAGTCTCCTGTCTAAATCGAAAAAAAAGAACAATTGCGAAAGTATTCTCCCACTGCGGACTTTAAATTTCTGCAGTCCGCGCTCTGAAACGACAAAAAAAAAGATAAAATGCGAAAATATTCTCCCACTGCGGACTTTATATTTCTGCAGTCCGCGCTCTGAATCGAAAAAAAAGAAGAAATGCGAAAATATTCTCCCACTGCCGACTTTATATTCTGCAGTCTGCACTCTGAATGCAAAAAAAAAAAAAAATGCGAAGGTATTCTCCTACTGCGGACTTTTTTTCTGCAGTCCACGCTCTGATCAAAAAAAAAAGAAAAAATGCGAAAGTATTCTCCTACTGTGGACTTTTTATTTCTGCAGTCCGCGCTCTGAATCGAAAAAAAAAATTAAAAAAATTAGAAAGTATTCTCCCATCGGACTTTTTTTTTCTGCAGTTGTGCTTGAAAAAAAAAAAAAGAAAAAAAGCAAAAATATTCTCCCACTGCACTTTTTTTTTTTGCAGTCCCGGGGTCTGAACAAAAAAAAAAAAAGAAAAAGCGAAAGTATTCCCCATGCGGACTTTTTATATCCGTCGCGTTAAAAGAAAAAAAAAGGGAAAAAAAGCGAAAGTATTTCCACTGCGGGCTTTTAAAATTTTTCATCCCGTCTGCGAAAAAAAAAAAAAAAGCGAAATATTTCCCCCTGCGACTTTTTTTTTCGTCCGGTTAAAGGGAAAAAAAAAGAAAATGGAAATTTTTTCCCCACTGCGGACTTTTATTTCTGCAGTCCCGTCTAATCGAAAAAAAAAATTTGGAAAATATTCCCCCCTGGGACTTTAATTTCGCAGCGCCCTGAACGAAAAAAAAAAAAAAAAAAAAAGGGAATATTTTCCACGCGGCTTTATTTTCTGCATTTCCCCCCTCTGAATCGAAAAAAAAAAAGAAGAATGCAAAAATTTCCCCACTGCGGACTTTTTTTTTCTGCAGTCCGCCTCGAATTTGAAAAAAAAAAAGAAAAAATGCAAAGATCTCCACTGCGGACTTTTTTATTCTGCAGTCCCGTCCAAAAAAAAAAAAAAAGAAAAATCGAAAAATTTTTCCAAATGCCGACTTTTATTCTGCAGTCCCCCCCTTGAATCGAAAAAAAAAAAAATGAAAAATATTCTCCCCTCCCGGGCTTTTTATTTCGCATTTTGGCCCCTGAAACAAAAAAAAAGATAAAATGCAAATATTTTCCCCTGCGGGCTTTTTTTCTGCTTCCCCGCTTGAAAACAAAAAAAAAAAAAATGCGAAAATATTCTCCACTGCGGACTTTAAAATTTCGCAGTCCCGCCTGAAAAAAAAAAAAAAAAATGGAAAAAATTCTCCCCCTGCGGCTTTTTTAAACGCAGTCCCCCTTGATCGAAAAAAAAAAAAAAATCGAAAATATTCTCCCCCTGCGACTTTTTTTTCTGCATCCGTCTGAAAAAAAAAAAGAAAAAAAGCGAAAGTATTTTTCCCATGCGACTTTTATTTTTCTGTTGGCGTTGAATCGAAAAAAAAAAAAAAAAAAAATGCGAAAGTATCTCCCAAACCCGGGCT
>NW_027625565.1:5000-6920 GCF_034508935.2 Berghia stephanieae
TATTATCTGATCCCTATTTGTTCCTAGTTCCCCTTTGTCTTGCTTTTTCTTGGTGCTTTAATTGTAATTCTAGAACTTTTTACTATCCCATTTTCTTCCTTTCACTGGCGCTAATATAACCTAAATGTGTTGCAAGCGCCGTAAAACCCTTAAAAACAAAAAAACTAGTGGACTGTTGTGTATTGTTCTTACATTGAGGTTAGCAGGAATGCTTATTGAACTACACACCTTTGATGTGGTTTTCTAGATTCTATGAAAGTGATCCTTCCAGATGTATAAGGTGAGGTCCGTTCTTACTTTTTTCTTCTATTGATCTGTAGAGATCATCTTCATGGATGTTTGTGTTTGTTTCATTGATTGTCCATTACTGATAATGCCTCCGAAAATGTGTCCTCCTAGCTCAAAACAGTTTTTTAGTCAGTTTTGTCAAGTTTTGGGTTTATTGTGCCTCAGTAAAGCTTTTTTAAATGCCTATTTTGTACTATTATATTTTTGTTTTGAATATATGTGATTAATTGTAAACATTTGAGTCTATCTTAGTGGGGACCTGTGCTTGTATCTGTTTGACAAGTACACTGATGGTGTGCTCTTGGAATTTTCACCTGTTTCTCTATTTGAACCATTCCCCTATGTCTTACTTTTTCTCCTTTGCTTTTAATTGTAAATCTACAACTTTTTTGACTATCCCATTTTCTTCCGTTTTTTTCTGAATTGACTTTAAATGTTGTAAGCACTGTAAAACCATTAAACAATCATTCACTGATACTGGTGTGCATCAAGAGCCCAAAGCATAACCACCAGGGCTGAGAATCTTAAGCCTCAAAGCAGATTTCCGCCTAAAATAGTTTATCTCTGCCCATCATGTCACAATTCTGCCTTTTCAAAGTTTTTTAATGGATAAAAAAGACTCACAACAACTACTACTACAACCACCACCACATCATCATCCCTACCACTACTACTACAACCAACACCACATTATCACCCCTACTAAACTACTACATCCACCATCAATCATCATCATCCCTAACTCAACTACTACAAGCACTGTAAAACCCTTAAAAACAAACAAAACGACGTAATTTCAGATTCTGGGTGGGGTTCCTGGTCTTGGCCTCAAGTAGTGGGCAGAGAGACACTTACTGTGTCTTCTCTCCCCCTATATCTGTTTTCTAACATGCTTTCTGTAATGAGTTTAACTTGGTTTTTGTCCTGGCCCTGGCCGGATACCTAACTGGGAGGGAAACAGTCAATTGTATAGTTGAGTTTTGGGAGGTGATATTTTTAGCCTTGGAAATATGCCGTATGAGCTATGCACCGTATTATTCTTTTACATATCTTGTATGATTTGTAAACATTTGAGTTTATTCCTTTCGTGGGGACCTGTGCCCGTGTCAGGATTAGACTTTTAGGTGATTCCAAACTAAGTAATTTGTAGTGTGCTCTTGGAATCTACCTTTGTTTCCTATTTGAACCAATTCCCCTTTGTCTTACCTTTCTTGGGTGCTTTAATTGTAATTCTAGAGCTTTTTACTATCCCAATTTCTTCCTTTTTACTGGCGCTGATATGACCATAATGTGTTGCAAGAGCCGTAAAACCCTTAAAAACAAACAAGCATAATTTTAGCTTGAAAGGTTTTTTAAGGGGGGGGGGGGGGGGGGGGGGGGGAGCGACACTAAAGGGTCATTTTTTTTAATTTGATGAAATATCCTAAACTTCTATGCACAATCATAATGTATTTGTTTGGGAAGGATGATTGCATATAATATTTTTCAAAAGTCAAAGGCTTTTTTGTTTATCAAGCGATTGCCAGAATATTTTGGCAGAGGTAGAAAAAAAAGGAAAATAGAGACTCTAGAAGCCCGATTTTTATTTTCTGATTAGAAACTTTAAAAAAATTTAAATTCAAAATTTTTTTT
>NW_027625566.1:2500-6915 GCF_034508935.2 Berghia stephanieae
CTTGTAATATTGTTCCTATTACGCTATTGTAAAATCGGGGTTTTCCCAAACCACAGGATATAAATGGTACTTTTTAACAACAGTAAAACATCAATCATTATCGACGGCTAATCTAACGATTTAGCTTCATTCCATGATTAGGAAGTTCAACAACAGTAGCAGTAGCAGTGTTGTTGCCGTCAGCGTGTCGCACTGTACTTAAGAGTTCCTCTATCATCACTCTAAGACTAGTTACACGCATGTCAACTTATCGATGAACCATTTATGTGAGGTAGGAGACGCATCATCAATTAAGGCAAGTTGAAAAAAAAAAAATGCGGATGTACTTGATCTTTTAACCAGCTAACTGCCACACTCTAGAAAGACTCGTATTTTTCAAATTTGCGCCAGAAAACTCGTCCTTTTAATAAATATCGATCGATTAAACGTTCTTCTTCTTGACAAAAGCCTCTTAAACCTGGGACTTCACGAGTAAATGAGTAATTATTCTTGATTGTTTGTGTATACTGTGTGTAATGTGGCTATGTGGTCTTGTGGTTTGATATTCGCTTCCGGATCGGGAGGTCCTGGGTTCGAGCCTTGCTCGGCGCATAGTTGAGTCCTTGTAAAAGGCTCTTTACTCACATTCTCTCACCGTACTCGGGTGTGAAATGAGTACCTGGTCGTCAACAGCGTTGTCTCTGTCGAACATTTTTGTTTTTGTAATTTCGCCTAACAGGCGTCATGTCTCGTTCTACATGTTACGTGTTGCTGTTGGTCAGGAACCCTTTGTAAAGCGCATTGAGCACGTTTAGTTGGAATATTGCTCTATATAAAAGCTCACGTATTTTTTTTACTTCACCATAGAGTTTTAGAAACTGACACGCGAATAAGGCACGATCCGATTGATTTCATAATACATATTAATAATACTCATAATAACCGATGCACGACTTGGGTCCTTTTTTTTATTCTTGATTTTTCGTGTGGCCGGTGTCACGTATGGAAACGGACATGCGAAAATGGCACGACACGATGGATTCGAATGAAATACATACAAATAAAAACAATATTACGTATAGATAGAATGAAGTTGACGTCCACTTGGTTTTGTTATTGTTTCTTTGCCATCCGCGTTTATAGAGTAATTCTCACTAAACTGTATTAACCGGACTATAAAATTCATGGTTACACATAGTTTTTGTGTCGGTCTGTTATACTTCCGGATGGCATTGTTGTGAGCTTCTTATCCAAGCGCACATTATCTATACTATAATTAATCATAACACGGCTGTGCTCGATCTTTTTAATGAGTATGAGAATTAAGTCCACGTCTTTGGTTGTTTGTGTATAATATGGTGTCTCATCCGGATTTTATCAATTATGGAAACTGTCTTCCGAATATTGCACAATCTCAAATGTTTTATAATATATAAAGAATAATAAGAATATAGATTCTCTGGTACTCATAAAATTTATGTCGTATTTCTGATTTGAATCGACTGAAGATCAGAGAGAGAGAGAGAGAGAGAGAGAGAGAGAGAGAGAGAGAGAGAGAGAGAGAGAGAGAGAGAGAGAAGAGAGAGAGAGAGAGGGGGGGGGGAGAGAGAATGAGAGAGAGAGAGAGGGGGAGAGAGAATGAGAGAGAGAGGGGGAGAGAGAATACGAAGAGAGAGAGAAGGAGAGGAGAGAGAGAGAGAGAGAGAGAGAATGAGAGAGAGAAGAGAGAGAGGAGAGAGAGAGAGAGAGAGAGAGAGAGAGAGAGGAGAGAGAGAGAGAGAGCGTTGAAATAGTATTCCCTTTTCTTTGAGTTCCAATCACCAAGTGTCATGTAACCGAATACTATTTATTTAGAAATTTAAAAAGGTTTGATCATGCTTTAAAAAAAATGATTACATAAAAGAAAAAAAAAAGAAAGAAAATTTCTTACCACTTCTTTTGCTACCGCTAAAAAGCATTTCATTATAAGAATATTGTCCTGTAAGCGTTCAAAGTTTATTTCTTTCAAAATGTATTATTTGACGGCTCTGTGACCACTAGGGCCCAGTTCATGTTTTTATTCTTGAGCACCAGCAGCAGTGGCGCCAAGTACAGAAACGATTTCATGCCCCGCTGCGTAATGATTGAGCCACACTTAAAAAAGAAGACAAAGAAGGACATAGCTACGTTGCACATTTATTTTAAATCGTTCTAACTGCACTTCCCTGTGTTATGTGGGTGCTTTGTGCTTGTTATATGGGACGGGGGAGTCCGGAAAGAGATCGTTTGTTCTACCTTGCCTCCTTTTTATTGCGTCGTTTGTTTAAAAATTCTATTGAATTGAAGCTATTGGTGCTTCTTACCAGTGTCAGTGGTATCGTGGTACCAGAATAGGAAGTATCTTTCAATTTTATAGTATATAATATTATAGTAATCTGGATTGGCCACCCTTTTAGTAAACAAGAAATTATGATCATGACATATATCTATAGTTGAAATGTGTTGGGACTGTTTATGTTTCAATTTAGATAAAAATGTTTGATACAATTGGAACCTTCGAACATTGGTAAAATATTATTACTCTTATTCTGGTCAGAAAAATAGCCCCCTCCCCCAGATACATAAACTTATAGTACACTTAACAAAACATAAAGAAATAAACAAACCAGTAAACTAAAAGCACAACTTCAACACCAGGTCTGGGTGATTTTGTATACCTCCTGATGCTGATAATGAAGGGTCCGAACCACAGACTACTAGGATAGTACTGTATTCTCTATGGTCCGAGCCCTGGTGTACAGAAAGTGTAAGAACTCGATGGTCCGAACTGTTGAGAGTTACTGTGCCAGGTACATAAATCTTTTGAAATTGAATGAGAAATAACTAATCAAATGTTAGCTAGCTGCTGTACATAGCATGTCCAAAAATAAATAAATAAATAAATAAAATAAAAGAAGAAAAAAAGATCGATTACAATCAACAGCGATGACATTCAACCCGCTCCAGTCACATATCGTGTCGGCCGGCACCCATCGCCTGGCCAAACACGTAATATGTAACTTCCAGCAAACCCTTACTTTGGTGATTTTCATTTTTCTTTCTTTCATTTCTTTTCTTTTCTTTCTTCTTCTTTCTTTTTTTTTTTTTTTTTTGGTCTTTTTTTTGTTTGTTTTGGTTTGATTTGGTTTGGCTTGTTTTGTTATCTTCGAGTATCTGTCACATCTTTTCATACTCGTACATGGCATGATCTTGATCTCTTTTCGGCATTGGTATTGGCGATGCTGGTCAAAGGCTAGGCGATACACCAGTGATATCGATGATGGCGATGGTGGTGATCTAGTTATGTATTCATTGCATAGCATTTATACCTAATGAATCCATTAAACCACCTAGGGCTGTAATAGGTTGGTCTTTATAATACGACAGGAGAGAGAGAGAGAGAGAGAGAAGAGAGAGAGAGAGAGAAGAGAGAGAGAGAAGAGAGATGAGAGAGAGAGAGAGAGAGAAATATTGTAAGAACAAAGAGGGAGAGGAGAAAGTGTTTGGAGGCAGGGGGGGGGGGGGGGTGAGTGAAAGGGATAGGAGAGCAGAGCGAGAAAATACCACAGGAGTGGTGTGAGAAGAGGAATGTGGAGAGGAAGACATAATACAAAGGGGAAGGAATGGAAGTGAAGGCTTTGACAGAAGAGAGGGTCTCTCTCATCTCTCTCCTCTCCTCTCTCTCTCTCTCACACACACACTACACACACCAGAGGAAGAGAGAGAGAGAGAGAGCGGAGAGAGAGAGAGAGAGAGAGAGAGAGAGAGAGAAGAGAGAGAGAGAGAGAAAAGAAACATCCCCAAACACCCCTTTACCATTTGACCCGAGGGTAATGTGTGTCGGCGAGTTCTTTGTTCCTGGCGTGTGTCCATTGCTGTTTACTTATAATTGGACCAGGATGAATAGGGAAAACATTGGATCAATTAATGTGCCTGGCTATACTGTGGCATCAGGATATAATATATAGCCTAACAATATATTGGTCCTATGTGTGAAAAATAAAAGGTCTTTTGTAGTGCACGGATTCCTGAGACCAGCATACTTCAAATTACTGACAGAAAGAGTCATAAATTCAGTACAATGTAAGAGATTAAAGTATATATATGTATATATATATATATATATATATATATATATAATATATATACATATATATATATATATAAATATATATATATATATATATATATTTAGATAGAGCATTTATACAGGGCGAAATCCACTACACGTGCTCAAAGCTCTTTACAAGGGCTCCCTAACAAAAAGTGACACTTAACACGAAGGACGATATATATCGCTCTTTAGCGATATTACAAGATGCTAACTCTTTCGGCAATTCAAAAGTGTTATGATTAACATGAAAACAATTCTGTTTTTAAAAAAAATTATTTAAAAAAAAAATGCTCGAAACTAATAA
>NW_027625567.1:0-21662 GCF_034508935.2 Berghia stephanieae
ATTATGGGTTTTTCAACCCCCAATGTTTAATTTAAAGATTCAGATGGGGAAAAGAGAACAAAATAATCATTTATATTTTATTAGGAAATTTTTTGTTGTTTTTTGTTGTTGGGGGGGGGGGGTGTTTAATTTAACTTATTTAAAAAGAACATTCCAATTCACCAGGAGAAAAATTTAAATTTTAAATTTTTTTGGGGCCCAATCCAAAAAAAGTCCAAACCTTTTCAAAATTAATAAGACCACACCCTTTATTTAATTGGGATGCACAGTTTGGATATTATAATTTTTTTAAGAAAGTTTTTGTTTAAGCCAGTTTCTAATTTCCAGGCATTGAGAAGTGACGAATGACCTTTTAAGCTAATTTGAAGGAGTTTGGTGTTGGGATGTTTTTTTTTTTTTTTTTTGTTTAGTTGTGGGGGGGGGGGGTTAAAATTTTTTTTGTTTTGCCTTTTTTTTTTATCCTTTTTAGCCCAAAGGAATCTTTTTATTTCACTCTAAATTGAAATTTATAATTTCTTTGTCAACAAATCATGAATGTGAAAATGTAAAAATTAAAAATCAACGATCAAAATATTTTTGTCCTTTTTTTGGAAGAGAGGTTAAGACATGTTTTCATCGAATATTTTTTGGTTTTTATCCTCCCCCATTCGTGGACTGAAAATTGTCATTCTTTTTTAAAAAAATAAGAAATTAGATTTAGAAAAACCTCTCTTCAATAACAATATTAAAACTTTCATTTGAAAAAAATTCCATGAATTTTCCCAAACTTGAATTCATTTTAATACGAAGTTAATTTTAACGTTCTAAAAAAGGGGTTTTTTGGCCAATTTAAATTTTTTTTTCCCGAAAAAAGAAAAAAAAAAAACAAAAAAAAAAAAAAACAAACAGAGCCAAAAAAAAAAACCGGGTTGTCCGGGGTTTTCCCATTATGTTGAAATCGCAAAAAAAAAAAAAAATGAACCTATTTTGGGATTGAAATAAGATATTGAATGACATAAGTGGCGTTTAATTTTATTATCATTAACAACGATTTTGTATTTGAACGGGAAAGGGGTCTTTTCCCTGGCTCCAAACAATCGGGTTGTTCCATTTCTTTTTTTTTTTTTTTTTATTTTCCCCGGGGAAAAATTTTCTTATTCCCGGGGCCCAACTTGGAATCAAAAGTCAAAATGGTTCAAAAATTTTCTATGGGGAATAACCTGCAATTTTCGTCAGAAGTTTGTATAAATTAAATTTCCCATCTTCATGTCCAGGAAAGGATTGCTCCTTTTTCTTTTTCCTTCCTCCGTCCCTCTCCCCTTCCTTTTCAAACTAAATTTTTATTAAATCTTCTTATTTCCCGTCAAATTTTGAATTTAAGATAAAGGGGTTTTTTTAAAACTTTTCTAAATTTAATGTATGTTGGGTTTTAGTTTTGTTAGTTGGGGTTTTTTTTAAAAATATTATTTTTTATATTTAAAAATTTATATAAATATTAGCGAAGGGGTCATCTTGGGAAAAGGTAAACTTGTTGCCCCGAACGATTTTCCATTATTTTATCAAAACCCCTGGGAAAAGGTTTCTTTGAATTCATAAATGTCTAAACCTAAAAGTTCCTTGGCCCGGGGACACGTACATAAACGAGACATGACCCCTTTTAAAATAAAATTTTTAAAAACAGAAACCATTAGGGCCCGACCATTTCCCCCGGGTTTAAAAAAAAACTGAGTAAAGACCTTTTCCCGACCGAATGTGTAAAATGAACCCAAAATTTCGAAACCCATGATTTTTTTCACGGGAATTGCCCATAAATGAGATCAAACCATGATAGGTTTTCATTTTTAAAGGTTTTGGGTCGTTTATTATTCACTTTCAGGCCCAAATTTTGGAAATTTGGCCAAACGGCACTTACCAAAACCACAAAATGCGTGACTTTTCAGGTTCGAAAATTAATTTTGAATTGGTCATAGCTGATGTCAGCGCCCCTCCGGCATCTGGTTCTTAAGGAAATATTTATTCCAAACGGAAATATTTATTGCCTATAAAAAGGAAATTAAAAATGTAAAAATGGGTCCCCCGGTCCTTTTTCCAAAACAACCGTCCCTTTCTTTACCGTTTCCCCTCAACGATCCCTTTCCCCCCCCCCCCCCCCGCCCCGGAAAAAGAAAATTTTTTTAAAAAACACAAACAAAAGGTTTTACCCCCCCAAAACCATTTAAAAAAATTTTAAAGCATGTCAAGGCAAAACAGCTTAATTCCAGTCCAAACAGTTGCCCAAACATCAGAGGATGACTAAACTTTCAATTTTTCTTTTTTTTTTTTTTTTGTATCGGTTTTGAAATAGTCAAACATTTGAAGATTTTGGTGCCCGAATTTTTAAAAAAAAAAACGGGGACAAAAAAAGTTGAATCAATTTTCGCCTAAACAAAGGCAAATCGACAGTTTTTACCATTGGTTTGAAACATTTTCCCCTTTTTAAAAATTAATTCATTAAATTTAAAAAAAAAATTAAAATTTTTTATTCTTTTAAATTTAGGAAACAAATAAAGGGCCCCGGAAAAAGGGTTTTTCAAGGGAGGGAGGGGGGGGGGGGGGGTTTTTTAAATCAAACGACGGGGATTCTGGCCAATTTCCCAAACAAACCGGTTTAATTTTTATTTAGTTTTGGGGGGGGGGGGGGGGGGGGGGGGGGGGGGGGGGGGGGGTTTTTTTTTGTTTTTTTTAAAATGAAGTTAATATGTTATTAATTACCTTCAACCCTTACCATTAAATTTTCCTTTATATCCTACAACCCCGAAAGCTTTCTCTGTTTTTCTTTTTTTTTCCTAGAATTTGGGGTTTGAGGAGTTGTTTTTTTTTGGTTGTTTGGCTTTCCTTTCTTTTTTTTTTTTTTTTAAGTTGAATTTTAATTGGTTTTGGGGAATTTTTATACAATATCCACAATGCCCAAAACGCTTTCAAAGGGTCAAGGTTAATGAAACAAACATGAGCCTGGGTTTTTGCATATACAAAAATTTTTTTTTTTGGGGGGTTTTGGTTAGGTCATTCCAAAAATTCACCGAAACCGAGAGATGTTCCTTTTCATTTTAACGGTTAAATATTTGCGCCTTGACAAGTCTTCTGGAATTTGGGTTTGACCACAACTTCCGATTTAATTGCCGTGTAACCACTGGCCCCAAAGTAAATCGTTCTGGGGTACGATCAAAACGAAAAAACCTTCAGTCATTCTTCAAATAAATACAAGTAAAATGATAGAACATTGTTTTTCGTGACATGAAATACGCAACATCCCTAGCTTTCCATACGTGTTTTTTGTCAGAATTTGCCCAAAGCCTTTAATGTCCTACAAACAAAAAAACTAACCATACACACACCGTCTTGGTAATTTACGTAAAGAAAGATTATCAGATTCAAAAAGGTTTACAATTTATTAAAAAAAGAAAAAAAACAACAAACAAAAAAAAACGAAGCTTCGGTCAAAACCCTTTATCACGATAAAACAAAAAATAATAATAACCGAATGTTTTTCTGTTTAAAAAAAAAAAAAAAAAACACCACTTTAAAAATAATACATTAATTATAAAATTTTTAAATTTGGCCAGCTTCCTCCAAAGGTAGATTATACCCCCCCCCCTGCCTTGAAATCAATCCGAGCTTTATTTGGCCTCATCTTGAAGGGTCCAACTTTCTTTGAAAAGTAGAAAAATCCCCAAAAATTTTAAAAGTTTAACCCATTTCTAAAAATTAATGAATTATTTTTGGGGTAGTGTTTTTTTTGAAGGGAAAACCAAAAAAGCCCGTTCCCCACCATCCGGTATATTTGTAATTTTTGAAGGAAATCCAAAAGAGATTATTTAACAATTCAATAAATACTGTAAAAGGGTAACACTGGTTTTGGTGGCATTGAATCGACACCTTCCGAGGCATTTGAACGTTGAAGTTTTTTTCAAAAAATTTTCCCTTAAAGATGAATGTCCTACCAAAAAAAAATGCCGTGAAAAAATGGGTTTTTTCAAATTTTCGTAAAAGTGTTTATTCAGTTCTGGTGTTTAAAACTTAAACCAAAAAAAGAAGTGAAAAAAACCAAAAAACCAAAAAAAACACTAACCTTCGGAAAAAAACTTTAGCGATTAACATAAAACATTTCAGCGTAAGAAGGGTTTCGCTCTCTCGAGATAAAGGGAAAAGGTTTTTTTGGGTTGTAAATTTGGGGCAGACAAGGGTAATTAATAACGATTAAAATTAATTTAAAATTAATTACTTATTTAAAAAAAAAAACCCCCCCAAACCCCCCCCCCCCCCCACCCCCCCCCCCCCCACTAATTCCTCACGTTAAGTGGGTTTTATCTTTGGGCCCCTTCATAGACCCCGGGAAAAACCCCCCCCCTCCTTTAAAAACTTTTTTTAAACCAATTTTTAAATTATAATTATTTTAAAAAGAAGGTTTTTCGAAGGGTATATCTGTAAAAAATCATTCATTTTCCATTAACCCTTTCCTAAAAAAGAAATGTAAATGTCCTTTGGATGCCCCGTTTTTTATTTTTAATTTTAAGTTTTTCAATTTTTTTAAATTTTCCGGGCAAATCCCAAAGCTACACAAAAAAAAAAAAAAAAAAGATTAAAGTTGTTCTTACCAATCGAATTGGGAAATTTTGGCCCCGGAAATTCTGTGATTCACTAGAAACCCCGTTAGACAATTGTTTTTTTTCTTTGGGTTTTTGGTTTTTTAAATTTTTTGGTTTGTTTGGTTTTTTTTCCGCTAATTTTATAATAAAAGACCTAAAATAATTAATATATTCAATTTGTCCGTACTCCTTTCCTTTCCAGGACCCTTTTCAAGGGGGGCCTTATTTGGAACAATTAGACGGTTTTAAACTCGATTAGCAAAAAGAAAAACCCTTTTAGTTTGCCTGTTTTGGGCTTTTAAATTTTGGCCAAGGGAATAAAAATGAAAGCTCGCACATAAAAATTAAAAAAATTTCTTTTGAACCTCCCCTTTTGGGCGGTGCTCGATAATAAACCAATCAAATTATAGTTTTCGAGAATCTGGTGGTTCCAGTCCCCCCATTCTGGGTTTGGGAAAGCCTTCCAAGGGGTTCCACATTACCGGAAAATTTAAAGGCCAACACCCCCTGTGTAAAAATTTTATATCTGGTAAAGTAGTAGCCCTTTAAAACGGTGGTGGCCAAACTTTAAAAATCCTTTTTTACTAATTTCAATTTTAAAAAAACATACCTGATCCAAAAGGTCGATTTCACACACGTACTTAAAAAACCGGTTCGGGGTTTAAAAAAGTAATTTTCACAAATTCAATTTGTTTTAAAATTATATTAATAAATTAAAATTATTCATAGAAAAGCTTTTTAAACAAAAAAACACGTACCCGCGGAAACAACATGTGTGTATAAATTTTAGAAACTTAAAAAAACCCCAACAAACTTATTCCAAAATTTCGGGAACCGAACCTTTTATTTTTTTATCCATTTTCAATTAAAACAAAGATTGTTTGGGACAACAAACACCCCCTTTTGAAATTTATATCTCCCCCAAATACAATTAACTGTAAATATAAAGTTCCTTATTCCAACAGATGACTTTAGTCTATTCATTTAAAAACGGATAACAATTACTAGAAGGGGGGAAAGGGTTTAGGAGAAAGAAGAAAGATTTAGGGGAGAAGTCTTCTTGGCCACATAAAGGAAATGGACTAAAACTTTCTGTCGTGCGGGACAAAAAAAAGATTAATAATCCCTCCACATTATTTTTTGCAAACATTTCTCAAACCTTTTTTAAAAAAGTTCGTGAAAGTGGTATTAAAAATTCCTTTAAAAACAAAAAAAAATAAAATTTTTTTTTTTAAAAAACATCAAGTGCACCCCATTTTTGGCTTTCCCAAATCGACCTTTTCCTTTTTTTTCCCGTTAAAAATTTTGGGGGGTTTTTTCGGGGTTAAAAGTGGTTTATGGGAAATTGGTAATTCAAATCAATTTTTTAAAATAAAAAAATTTAAAAAATAAAAAATTTAAAAATTAAAATTTTAAAAAAAAAAATACAAAAAAGGGCAAAGGCAAAAGTTCCCAAAAAGAAGCTTTAAAAAAGGGCACTAAATTAAAAATTTTTATTGGCAAAAAACTAGTTAATGGGAAACCAATTATTTTCACTCCAGAACGGAAGTGGGTTTCAAAAAGAACGTACTTATTTTATTCTAAACCATCACAATTTTGTTACCAAAAATGGGATAATCAACCCAAATCCAATCACAACTCTTCGCAATTCATTTAAACCTGCAATTAAACTGCATTTTTAATTAAGACCTACTGTTTCTTCACAAAAAAAAACGCCCCTTTTGGATCAATTTCAAAATACAAAACTATAAAAAATAAGTTCCCTTACTTCCCGGGGCGGGATTTATAGATTTCAAAAAAACCGAAAACCCCTTACAAAAAGGGGGAAAGGGGAAAGAAAGTAAAAAAAGAGAAGGGAAAGGAGATTAAAGGTCGTTTTCGGCCAAAAAAGTGTATTTTTTTTTTTTGTTTCTCTGTGACAAGGCAATCCTACGTTTTTTGCCCCCTCATGTGATTTTGGGCCCCAAATTTTCGAACCTTTTTGCATGCAATTTGGGGGCCGTTTGGGGTTAAAAAATTTTTTAGGGAAAAAAAAATAAAAAAAAAAAAAAAAAATACCTCCGAAACAAAAAACCATTTTATGGCCTTTAAAATGACTGCGGTTTTTTCAACGGAAAGAAAGTAGATATTGCAAATACGGGTTTGTTTCAAACGCCTCTTATTTTTCCTTCTTAGACTTACAATTTCAATCGAGTCCCAATTTTGGGTATTATCTAACATAAAAATAAAACAAACAACAGTTTTTTTTTTTTCTTTTGTTGGTTTTTTTTTTTTTTTTTTTTTTTTTTTTTAAAACCGTACTCGAAAGAAAAACCCAAAAACCAAACAAATATTAACAAATTTTGGCCAAAAATTTCGTTTTTCCCAATTAAAAGATCGATTAAATGATTTTCGAAAATTGTTTTGGCCCCCAAAAAAACATCGCTAAAATCAAAAAATTTGTGCAAGTCCAGGTTTAAAGATTTTTGCCAAATGAAGAAATTTTAAATCGATTGATTTTTGAAGAACGATTTTTTTCTTAAAAAAATTTTTTTAAATATGTTTTTTTAAAATAAAAATGTTTAGGGCAGTTTGTCAGTTTACGGCAAGGGGAGGAGGTAATGCAGGACATTCTTGAATAAAAAATCGATGAAAAAACGTTTTGGGTCTTTATCCTTCCTCTGGGGAGTGACAGATGAATCCGTTCGTCTGATGTCCCGGAAGCCCAAAACCCCTCCCCATCTTTGCTGCTGCCGTGGACCCATAAAAAAATTAAAAATATTGTAACTTACTTCTTTGGATGGAATATATGGGGATGGATCCAGATTGCTCATTGATAGAGAAACGCTTCACACAAAATGATTGGTTCCGTTCCAGGTTCGGGGCCCGGCAATTGTGTGAGGAAAAAAAAAACTCAAACTAAGATTCATTTACTTCAAAATCCCGTTATGGGTCTAGGGGAAGGGGCCCCTTCGCTTTGGGGTTTGGGAAGGTCAGGGGCTCGGGGCCTCGTTTGGGCGCAATTTTTGATTTCGGGGGGAAAAGCCCTTTTACTCACATTCCCTCACTTTCCTCAGGAAAAAAATTTGAGTACCGGGGTCTTTAACAGCATTATCTCTGTCGGAAAAAAAAGTAAAATCCCCCAAACAGGTGTCAGTCCCCTTCAATAATATGTTAAATGTTGCTGTTGTTTAAAAGGACCCTTTGTAAAGCGTTTTGACATTTTTTAGGGGATACCCGCGCAAAAAAATAAATGCCAATTTTTTTTCTGCCGTTGGGGGAAGTAGGGCAAGGTTTTACTGTTAAGGAAGTTAAATCACCCCCCCCCCCCCCCCTCTCTTTTTTCAACATGAAATAAAAACATTTAAATTTTCTGTCTGATCCCAAATTACAATGAAAAATTTTTTTTTTTTTTCTTTCCTTTTTCCCTTCCCCCCCCGGCTCAAGATCTTTAAAGATAAAACAAATTAAGGGTAAAATGACCAAAAAAAAAAATTTTTTTTGAAAAAAAAAAGGGGTAAAAAAAAACCCCAGGGGGTAAAATAGCAATTTACGTTACCCCCGGGTTTTTTGGGACTACAACCCAAGAAAGGGCCTTTTTTTGTGGAGGAAAAAAAACAAAAACAAAAGAAACAAATTTAAAAATTTTTTTATATACGCAATATCCACTAAACGTACTCAAAGCAAAAACCAAAACATAGAATGAACATGACCCTGTTAGAAGTGAGAATGTGAGCAAAGGGGTTTTTTTCCCAAGGGAAACCCCATCTATGCGCCGAGGGGAGGCTCGCCCAAACAGGACCTTCCCGATCTGAAACAATGTAATGCTCCCTGACCACATAGCCCCCACGAAAGCAGTTTTAACCCTTTAAAAACTGTTTTCCCCCGAAACCCCAATTTTTTCCCCACAAAAATAACAACAAAAATCGATGGGGTTTTTTAAATTGATTAAAAATGACCCTCATCTTTTTTTAAAACCTCTAAAATCGGGGTTTTTTCTTCAGGCAATTTTTTTTAATACTAGTTTTTCCAATTAGGGGACGTTTGCTGCTTATAGACTTAGTAGTATTTGATACGGGCGGTGAGGGAGACAAAGGGCGTCGCCTTTTTTCCCAATATTTAGAACCAGTTACTATCTCATCCCCGAGGGAATTTGAGGGTCACAAACGTTGAACCCAAAATTTTAATTATAACAAATTTTGACTAAAAATTTTCACGTCCATACCCCTTATCCCCCCCCCCCCCCCCCCCCCCCCCCTTTCCAAAATTAACCGCGGGGCCCTTTCCCCTTTTTGGAAAAAGAACGGGGAGGGGAAAATCTCCCCCCCCGCCAGCTGGCCACTTTTTTTCAGGCCCTTCACAAAAACCCAAACCCCAGGCCGATATCGAACAGATGCAAAAGGAAAGCCCGACACAGATGGTAGGTAAAAACCTAGTCACCCTGTGTATAGACAAAAATGAATTTGACTTTCCTTAATTTTTGGGTTTTTTTTTTTTGCCATCCAGTTTAGGGAGTAATTCTCACTAAACTGTTTTAAACCCAAAACCCAAAGGGTTCAATGTTACACATAGTTTGTTTTGGTTTGGTTTTTATATTTGGGGGTTTGGCAATGTTGTACCCTATCTATAATAGAAATAGATAGAATAAATTGACGTCACCCCCCGGGTCTTTGTTATTTTTTTTTTCCCTTTCCACGATTTAATTCCCACTTAACTGTTTTAAATCAAACTAAAAAATTTTTCTTTTTTTAATCAAAGTTTTTGTTTTGGGGGGCCCCTTTATATTTTCCCGGGATGGAAATCTCGGGACGGGTGCATCGAATCTATACGCAGGGCTAAGAAAAAACCCAAAACAACATTGCCACCCGGGAATTTAAAAAGGGACAACATGAAAAAAACCTATGTTAACCTTGAACTTTTAAATAGCCCCGGGTTTAAAAAAGAGAATTACTCATAAACATGGATGCAAAAAAAAAAAAAAAAACACATCTATCTACTATTTATCTATCTTCTTTCTATTATCAAACTATCAAACTATCTATCAAATCTATCAAACTTCTATTTTATCTACCCAAATCTATCTATCTATCTATTTTAACTATCTGTCTGTCTGTCTGTCCTTCATCTATCAAACTATCACCCCTCTATCCATTTGTCTTTCTTCTAGCTGGGAAAAAATAATTAAAGCAAATAAACATCGAATGTTTTTCCCCTTTGTCTTGACTACTGAAAGACAGAGCAAAGAGACACACCCCACAGCCTTTTTTCAAATCATCTTTAAAGGGTTTTAATTTTATTGATAATTTTTCACAGCTACCTACTCATATTTTTATACGTCAGCCACGGTGTACACGTATCCCCAAAAAACCCACTTGTCCCTTAACCCGGGGTTTACTCCAAAAACCCGGAAAAACGCGTACGTATTTCACAATTTGGCCCCAAACTTTGTTCTTCAAAATTTGATCCATTTTAAAAGACTCTCATCTTTGGGAAAAAAACCCCAAACACAATTTGCCCAAGGGGCGGCTATGTATTTTGTGGGGAAACACTCGCCATTTTAATTGGGAAGTACCCAGGGTTCGAATCTCGCCCTTACAGCGCATTGGGTTTTAAATTTTTTGATAACTTGGAAAAAGGGTCTTTAAAAACACATTTTTATCATCGGGGCCGTTCGCACCCAGGTGGGAAAATGAGTACCCCCCTCGTTAACGGCGTTGTTTTTCCCGTCCTGAAAAAAAAAAAACACGAATATTGGGCTACCAGGGATCGTACCCTCTTTTTTTTATGGTAAAGTGTTGGTTTGCAAAGCACGTTCATGGATATTGCAAATAAAATATAATTAAAAACTTTTAAATTTCTTTTGGGGGTTTTTAAAAACAAAATTTTTTCTCTTTGGAAAGGGCATGAAAAAAAACATATTATAATCTCAAATCTGGGACCAAACGAGGGCGAGTTTTTCGTGGCCAAAATTTTTTAACCACTCCAAAAACCCCAACACCGACCCATATCCTTTTTTAACCCCGGGGTTTCTTTTACAAACCCTTTCCTATTTATTAACATTTTTATAGAAAAATTTTTGGGGTAGTATCAAACTAAAATTTTTATTTTTACATGTTAATGGGGAGTTTAATAAAACCATCCATGACATGCTTTATTTTTAATAATTTTTTTCCCAATTTTTAAAAAATTCCCAAAAAACTCTAGATTGATGAGTTTAAAGTGTCCCCCTTTCCAGAGTGCAAACAATTGACAGCATGAATGGGGTTTAAAGTAGGTTTTACCATGCCGGATCGTGACTACTCGTTTGTTTACATTTTTGTCAGCAAGGGAACAGGTTTAAACCCTTTAAAGATCGAGGGGAATCTGGGGCTCCGTCCCCGTGTAATCAATTTTATGCTTTAGCTAACGATGTACCCACGCGTTTCGCATTTCCACCTCCCGATCAATCTTTTCATCGTTTTGTGTGTTGTGTTGTGGGTTTTGTGTGGGGTGGTGGGAACGACATTTAAAATAAAGATTCCCCATTTTTAACAAACAAATTTAAAATTTCTTTTTAAAGACTCATATCCCCCTTTCCCCCCCCCCTTTCTCTCTCTCCCCTCCCTCTCTCTCCCCTCTCTCTTCTTCTTCTTTCTTCTTCTTCTTCTTCTTCTCTTCCCCCTCTTCTTTCCCTTGGGTCTTTTTCTCTCTCTCTTCTTCTTCTTTTTTCTTCCTTTTTCCCCTTTCCCTTTTCCCCCCTCTCTCTCTCGCTCTCTCTCCCTCTCTCTCTCTCTTTCTCCCTTTCTTTTCCAAATTCCCTCTTTCTCCTTCTCGTTTTTCTCTCTCATCCCCTTTTTTTTTCCTTTCTCTTGCCTCTTTTTTCTCTCCTCCCCTCCCCTCTCTCCCCCTCATCCTCTCTCCTTTTCCCCCTCCCTCCCTTTTTTTCTTTTTTTCTTTCTCTTTCTATTTCTCTCTCTTTTATCTATCTCCCCTCTCTCTCTCTCTCTTTTTTTCCCCCTTCTCTCTTTTCTCTCCTCCATTTTTCTTTTTCTTGCCCCCCTCCCCTTTTCCCCTCTCTCATCTCTTTTTTCCCCTTCCCGGGTCCCCACTTCCCCCTTTCTCCCCTTTTTCTTTTCTTTTTCTCTCTCTCTTTTCTCTCCTCTCCTCCTACCCGTTTTCTCTCCTTTTAAAGAGATTTCTTTTATTTTAAGAGCTGAAATGACGCTTGCGGGGACCTCCCAAAATACATACAAAAAATATTTTTTTTTATATATATAAATATATTTTAAAAATATATATAATTATATTATATTATATGCCCCCGGGTTTTAGTTTAAAAAAGGGTTTTTGGGAAAAAGGGGAGGAAAGAGGGAAAAAGGGGTAAAAATGAAATTGGAAAAAAAAGGGGCCCCAAAAACCCCCCCGGGGGGGGGAAAAAACCAAAAAGGGAAAAAGAGAAGAGAAGGAAGGAAATGATAAAGGGGTTTTAAAAAAAGGAAAAAAAAGGGAAAAAAAAGGGGAAAAAAAAGAAAGGGGAAAAAAAACCCAAAAATTCCCAAAAAAAAGGGGAAGAATGGGAAAAAGGGGAAAAAAGGGAAAGAAGGGAAAAAGGAAAAAAGGGGCCAAAGGGGAAAAAGGCAGAAAAAAGGGGGGCCCCAAAGGGGAAAAGGGGAAAAAAGGGAAGGTAAAAAAAAAAAAGGGGAAAAGGGGGGAGAATGGGGGAAAATTTTTGGTATGGGAAAACGAACAAAAGGAACCCAACACCAACCAACCCCTTTCCCCGGGAAAATTATCCGGGTTCCAAAGCGCCGCATGCAACAAAAATTTTTTTAAATTTAATTGGGGCCCAATTTTAAATAAGGACCGTTTTTAAAAGCCTGGCCCGGCCGTTTTTTTTAAAAACCGGCCAAATTTCATCGGAAAAACCTTGAATTTAGGATTTTTTTAATTTTAAAATTGGGAAAAAAATTTAAAAAAAAATAAGGTTTTTTTAAATCCTTAAAATTAAAAAACTAAAACAAAATTTGGCCCAAAAATTTTTCTTAAGTAATAAAAACCAAATTTAAAATAAACCCTCAAAACTTTTTGGAAAAAAGGGCCCCCAAAACCTGAGGCCCCCATTTTGGAAAAGAAAAAATTTTTCCGTCCCAGGTTTGAAAAACCCCCAAAAAATAAATTTTTTAAAAGGGGAAAACCATAATTTCAAAACCGGGGTTTTCCCCGAAAAATTTCCTTTAATACTTTTTTTTTTTTCAGAAAAACCGGGGTTCACCGGGGTTATTTAACCCGGGGGGGGTAAAAATAAAACCTTTTCCCAAAAATTCCAAATTCCCAACCCTCAAGCGGTTTTGAAAATGGGGTACCAAAAATCGAAAAATTTTACCCAAACAAACAAAAAAATTAAAACTTGTTTTTGGCTTTTTGAAATAAAAGGATTAAAAGCAAGGGGAAAACGGTTTGGGGCCAAGTGAAAAACGTCCGGCTTTCCCCGGGTTCCCCCCCAGGCCGGAAATTTTTTGGGGTCTTCCCGGCTGCGATTGGGGGGCCCTTTTAAATTTCAAAAAATTTCCCCTTTTTGTTAAATTTTCCCAGGGCCCCTTGGGGGGGCCGGGGTTTCCAGTCTTTTCCCTTGAAAAAAAAATCCTTGAGAAAGTTTCCCTTTTTGGGATAAAAAAGGGAAATTTTTTTTTAAAACCCCCCAGAAACAAAAAAAAAGTAGTTTAAAAAAATAAAATTTTTTAAAAAATAAAAAGACCCCGAGTGGGGTTTAAAGTAAATTTATGGTTGGGGAAAAAGGTTTTTTTTTTTTTTCCACCCTTTTTTGGTTTTTTTTAACCCGAATTCGTTTAAGGTTAAAATTTTCAAATTTCCACCCCTTTGGTGGGTTCTTTCCTCTATGATACACATTTTTCCCCCCAAAAAACCCCATACACAAAACCAAAAACCCAGATTTTTTATTTTTAAAGTTAATAAATTTTATAAAAAAAAAAAGAATATGTGTTTTTTTTTCAGACAGAGACAACGCCTAACCCCGGGGTACCATTTACACCTGGGTGCAACGGCACGATGAAAAGGATAAAGACCCTTTTTCCAGATATCAACATAACAATGCGCTGCTCAGAGCGAGATTCGAACCCTGGGTACTGCAATACAATGGCGAGGTGTCTTACCACAAAAAACATAGCCGCACTTAGCAAAGTCTCGTGTTTGAGCGTTTTTTGCCAAGATGAGAGTCATTTAAATCGATCAATATTTGAAGAACGAGTTTGCGGCCAAATTGTGAAATACGTACGCGTCTTTCCGGTTTCGGAGTGAACCTTTTATGACAAGTCGGTTTTCGGGATACTGTACACACGTGGCTGACGTATAAAAAAATAGTAGGTAGCTGTGTAAATTATCAATACAATTAATCCTTTTATGATGATTTGAAACAGGCTGTGGGTGTGTCTCTTTGTCTCTGTCTATTCCACGTAGCTCAAGACAAAGGAAAATCATTCGATGTTTATTTGCTTTAATGATAGTCTAGCAAGACAGAAAGACAAATGGATAGATGGATGATAGATAGATAGATAGACGGACAGACAGACAGACAGATAGATAGATAGATAGATAGATAGATAGAATAGATAGATAGATAGATAGAATAGAGATAGATAGATAAGATAGATAATAATAGATAGATGATAGATAGATAAATAGATAGATAGATGTGTTTTTTTTTTGTTTTTTTTGCCATCCATTTTTTATGAGTAATTCTCTTTATTAACCAGACTATAAACGTTCAAGGTTACACATAGTTTTGCATGTCTCCGTTTACTCCGGATGGCAATGTTTGTGAGATTCTTAGCCATGCGTATAGATACAAATTGCACCTGTCTGAGATTGCCATCCGAAAGTATAACGCCCACACACAAAACTCTGAGTAACCATGACTTTTATAGTCTTGTAATACAGTTAAGTGAGAATTACTCGGGGATGGCAAAAAACAATAACAAAGACCCCGAGTGACGTCAACTTCATTCTACTATACTATCTATAATAGATACAACATTGCCACCCGCAAATATAACAGACCAACACACAAAACTATGTGTAACATTGAACGTTTTAGATTGGTTTTAAAACAGTTTAGTGAGAATTACCATAAAAATGGATGGCAAAAAACAATAACAAAGATCTAAGTGACGTCAACTTCATTCTGTCTATACACAGGTGACAGGTTACCTACCATCTGTGTCGACTTCCTTGTGCATCTGTTCGATATCGCCTGGGTTGGGTTTCTGTGAAGGGGCCCTGACAACAGTGGCCAGCTCGGTGGTGGAGATTTTCCCGTCCCCGTTCTTGTCAAAGAGGGCAAAGCCTCGCGGTATTCGGGAAGGGGGGGGGGGGGGGGGATAAAATGGATATGACGTGAAATTTTGTAGTCAAATCATTATAATTAAAATAGGATTCAACAGTCGTGACGTCACTTCCCTCGTGATGACGCATAGTAACTGGTTCTAAACTATTGGAACAATGGCAACGCCATAGTCCCCAAACACCGCCTTATCAAATACAAACTAATCATAAGCAGCAAACGTCCGTAACCCTGGAAAACTATGTATTAACAAAATTGCCTGAAAGAAATCCCAGATTTCAGAGGTTTTAACAAGATGAGGGTCATAATAATCAATAAACCCCGCACCCGCTTTGTGTTGTTATTTGTGTGGAAAGGGAATGGTTTACGGGAAAACAGTTAAAGGATTAGAAACTGCTTTCGTGCGGCTATGTGGTCATGTAGCATTACATTCGCTTTCAGATCGGAAGGTCCTTTTGGTCAGCCACCTCGGCGCATAGTTTAGTCCTTGGAAAAGACTCTTTGCCCCACATTCTCACTTCAAACAGCATCATGTCTCATTCTATGTTTCGGGGTTGCTTTGATACGTTTTAGTGGATATTGCGCTATAAAAAGCTTAAGTTTGTTTCTTTTGTTTTTGTTTTTTCGCCTCACACAAAAAAGGCTTACTCTGCTATGCTACGTCCAATGACCAGGATAACGTCAAATTGCTATTGTCCACCACTGTCCACCCCTTTTCGTCAATAAAATATTTTGTTGGTCACTCACCCTTAATTTGTTCACTGAAAGATCTTGAGCCTGGGGAAGAAGAGAAAGAAAGAATTATTTATCATTGTAATTGTATCAGACAAATTCAAATGTTGTTATTTCCATGTTGTATAAAAGGGAGGGGGGGGGGGGGGGTGATTTAACCTAAACCCTTAACAGTAAAACACTTGCATACTTCACCAACGGCAAAAAAAAATTGAGCATTTATTTTTATAGCGCGATATCCCCTAAACGTGCTCAAAGCGCTTTACAAAGGGTCCATATATCAACAGCAACATTTAACATATTATAGAATGAACATGACACCTGTTTGGGCATATTACATTTTTTTTTCCGACAGAGATAATGCTGTTAACGACCAGATACTCATTTTTAAACCTGAGGACAGTGAAGAATTAGGAAAGAGCCTTTTCCAACGACTCAACTAAAGGGGCCAACGAGGCTCGAGCCCATGACCTTCCAACCCGAAAGCGAGTGCCATAAACCCCTAGACCACATAACTGCATTTTAGAAGTAGTGAATCTTAGTTTGAGTTTATTTTAAAAATTTCCCCACAACTTGCCGAGGACTGAACCTGGGAAAGGAACCAATCATTTTGTGTGAAGACGTTTCTCTATCAACTGAGCAAACTGGATCCATCCCTATATATTCCATCAAAGAAGTAAAATTACAATATTGTTTATTTTGTTATGATCCACGGCAGCAGCAAAGATGGAGAGGTGTTGGACTTCCGGGACATCAGACGAACAGATACATCTGTCACATCGAGAGGAAGGATAACGACAAATCGATTTTAGCATCGATATTAATTACAAGAAATTTCCTCCTTACCTCCTCCCATTGCCCGTAAACTGACAAACTGCCGTAATAAATTTTTTTTTTAAAAAAATCATATTAAAGATTTTTTTAAGAAAACTCGTTCTTCAAATATCAATCGATATAAATTACTCTCATCTTGGCAAAACTCTCAAACCTGGGGCTTGCACAATCTTTGATTGAGCGATGTTTGCCAATACGAAGTCATTTAATCGATCTATAATTGGAAGACGAGTTTTCTGGCCAAATTTTGTTAATATTTGTTGTTGTTGGTTTTTCTTTCGAGTACGGTTTAAAAAAAAAAAACAAAAAAAAAAAAAAAAAACAACAAACAACAAAAACAAACAAAAAAAAAAAAACCTGTTGTTGTTGGTTTTCATGTTTACTCCGCATTAGTATAATATCGATAGATTAGAAATGAACCTCGACTTGCAAATTGTAAAGTCTAAGATATGAGACTTGAATAAGCTGGGGGCGTTTTGTACTATACGATAATATATCCAAATGCTAACGATGTTTTGTCAGTGTGAGGCACGAGAGGCCAGCCAGTCACTCTTTGACAGGTCTCCATAACAATCGGGTTTTGTTGTGGCCTTCGGATGTTTTTTTTTTTTTTTTTTTTTTTTTTTTTTTTTCTAGAAGGAATATTACACTCCACCACGGTTTTTTTTCAACTCCTCGACATGAAAAAAGGTTTCGAGAAATCTGCCTTGCCAAAAATCACATGATGGAGGGGCAGTGAACTCATTTTTGATGGAATTTCTTCGTACCACAGCCTAGATATCTATTCGAACATCACCACTTTTTTGCCCGAACAAGCGACCTTCCTTCCCCCTCCTCTCTCCTCTCTTCTCTCTTTTCTCTTTTTTTTTTTTCCCTCCTAACTCCTTCCTCCCCCCTCTCTTTCTTTTCCTTTCTTTCCTTCATCCCCTCCCCTCCTTTTTTTCCCCCCTTTTTCCCCTAGCTGACACCTGGGTATTCCATCTTTTCTTGGAATAACCTGAAGTCAAATCTCCGTTCCGGAAGACAAAAGGGGAACTTTAATATTTATCTAGTTTTTATTGATATGAGGGAGATATGCAGTCTAAAAGGGGGTTTTGTTGGTGTGTGTGTGCCGAAGCCAATATGTAGGTGTCTTTTTATTTTAAAACCCGAATGCCGACTAAATAAAATATGCAGAGAGGTGTTCGGTTTTCTTGAAATAGCGATAGAGTCGTTTTGGGCCCTCCCTGTGTTTTAATACTAATATTTTACACACACCTGTGAAAGTTTACCAGCATAAGAATAAACAGTACCGTTTTTCTTTTTTGAAGAAACCCTTCGTGCTGGCGGACGTGACTCAGACTATTGATCCTTTTAAACTAGTAGATTTTGACCAATCAAAACATTGAATTTGTGACACACCTTCCCCAAGTGTTCAGACACGCATGGGGGCTGTTGTTTATAAGCAATAACGGAGTGAAATCGACCTCTTTCTGATCATTGTTATGTTTTTTAAGAGTATGCAGATTACGTCCACTAGACTTTGTTATTGTTTTTGTCCGCGTTTATTTTCCCTAAAAATGTTCCGGGTTAAAATTCATTTCGGGGTTTTGTGTTTTGGGCCATTTTTTTTCGGAGGGGATGTTTTAATTTGAAGATTCATTAACAGAGGGGTGCTGGTTAAACCACGTTTCTGTTTATTTTTTGGGTTGGATCGTATCTGGTCACGGGGCCGGGGGCAACGGCGGCAACTGGTTCAAACAAAGAAAACTTTACTTTTTTATCTTCATGCGGCGAAACTTTTCATTTCCCTTTTCAAAAGCCTTGTGATCAGAAGGGTTTTAAAAGTCAAAACAATCAAACTGATGGGTTTTTTTTCCTCTGGATACGCTTTAAGCTCGCCGGGAAATATTTCATAAAGGCGTCCGTCATTGTTCCGATAGTTTAAGAGCCAGTGTTACTAAGTTACCAACGTCATTAGGGAAAGGGAAATGACGGTATCGACTATTGAATCCTATTACACATAGTATTCGGTGTCGTTTTATTCATCAAGCGGTAAACAGTAGGTATTTTATTAAGACACTCATCAACAGTAAATCCTGTGTAGTTTGCTAGTTCTACACAATCACCCGCCATTTTTTTAGGCATTATGACGACTGTCCTAGAGGCGTGGTTATCTAGGTGTCAATATCACAGTCAATCATCAGTGGCCGAAATCACCATCCGATTAATAAGAACAAAAACCCTTTAATTTCTTTTTCTTTTTTTTTTTTTTTTGTTTCTTAGCTGGGTGATATTAGTTCAAGGTAAACAGTTTGAGGAAGGAATGAATGATAACAAAGAATAATAATGAAAAAAACTGGGGACATTCCATAAGGCACATCTTGACATTTTTTTTCCTGGTTTCTCTATGGAAAGCTGATAATGGCAAATGCTGACTAGATACCCTTTTTAAAAGGATATTAGCCCTTCGAAAAACACTTTCCTCTTTTTAAAAATTAATTCATTAGAATTAAAATTAAGAATTAGATTAAAGTCCTTTTATTCATCTTATAGGGAAATTTTCTCTAGGGTCTATTCCAAGGGAAGAAAAGGAAAAACCCCGGCGTCAACCGCAGTGCAGCGCCGCAAATTGAGCCGGGCGAGGTGACTTACCTCAAGGCCATCAAACGCAGCGGCGGGTGATCGAACTCGGTAACCTTTCGGGGACGAAAAAACAAAGGCCGCTTTAATTTAATTAATATAATTTAATGTAATTAATTTAATTAAGTTTTAATTCGATTAATAATTAAAACCCTGCTGCAACCAATTACAAAAAAACCCAAATAAAACATTAATTCCTTTAATTCCTGACAGACACAGAAAAGCTTCGTACGATCTGATTATTGTTTTTTATTGTTTTTAATTCGCTAAAAGAAGGGTTTTGAGTCCGAAGCGTTCAGTGTTTTTGTTTGTTGTTTTGTTTTGTTTTTCTTCCTTTCTTTTTTTTTTTTTGTTTAAGTTTTTAAAATTTCCCACTTGTTCAGAAACCCTTGAAAAAAATCAATCTATTACGTCACAATAAAACAAGAACGCCAGTGTGTGTCACGTGGTCAGTTGTTTTGTTGTTTGTTAGGACATTGGCCATGGCTATTTAAGGCATAATCTATCTTGGACAAAAAAACTCTTACTGTTCATTGGATGTTCTCGTGATGGTGTCGTTTTTTCAAATGTCACCGAAAACACGACGCATGTTCCTCTACTTCTATTTCCTACGTGTACTTATTTGTATTCGCATTGACAACGGATAGGTTCTCTGGTATTTTGATGATTTTTGACCTTACACACATTGACAGATTTATACTTTTCGGCTATGTGGTATGAAAACGCTTTTGATCGGGAAAGTTCTGGTTCGAGAGGCTTGCTCGGGGGGCATAGTTGAGTTCCCCTTGAAAAGGCTCTTTACTTACATTCTCTCACCGTACCAGGTGTAAAATGAGTACCTGACCTTAACAAATTTTGGGCTTTGTCGGAAAAAATGTAATATCGCCTAACAGGCGTCATGTTTTGTTCTTCATGTTACCTGTTGTTGTTGGTCATGGACTCCTTGTAAAGCGCTTTGAGCACGCCTTAGTGGATATTGCGCTATATAAAAATCTCCCCCCAAAAAACACTTATAGTGGGTACGTAAAGGAAAAAAGAGCTCGGGGGGGCCCTCAGAGGTTCACGTTCCCCACCAGTTTGAGGCTGTCAAAAAGCAACAAACCCTACAAAAACTCCGAGTACATGAGAGGAGAGGACAGATCGTGGGGTAGGCATATGACAGACAACGTACATAAAGACTCAAGCCACCGCCCATGTAAGTAAATTAATAACATACTGTACTTTCATGTTTAAAAAAAAAACCCACAAAAACAAACCAACCCCCCCCCCCCCCCCCCCCCCCACTACAAAAATACACACGAATATAAGATTGGGTTTTAAAATCTTGGCCAGAAAACCCCTCCAAAGACGATTGATTTAAAAATACCCCCCCCCCCCCCTGCTTGTCAAAAACCAATAAAACCGAGACTTATTTGATATCTCTTTAACTTGAAGAGTACGACATAAAAAATATGTTGAATGTGGGGGAATTAAACGCAATTAATTCTTTATCTTTTAACCCTTTCATTTCTAAACCAATGGGTGAAACTGGGGGACTTTTTTACTGTTTTTTGGTAGTGCCGTAATATTATATAAAATCCATCAAACGTTTTTTTGTAAACGTTTAATTTATTAAAAAATTTTCCCGGAGCCCCCACCACAAAGACTTTTGGGCAAAGCTTGGACTACTTCAAAGAGATATCAAATTTAAAAAAACCGTCCACTTGCAAAAGACTAATCCATCCCTCTAGATTAAATTTTGTCTGGATCACGGAATTTTTTAGTCGTTTTTGCCTTGAATGTTTGAAAACTTGTTGTTTTTTTTGTTTTTTGTGGGGGTTTTTGTTTTTTTGTTTGTTTTTTTTTTTTTTTGGTTTTTTTCTTTTTTCGGGGGGGGGGGGGGAGGGGTAATTTTTTTTTCACTACATATAATTGATTCTCATTTTTTATCGACAATAATATTCAGTCTTTTCTCGCTTTACTGATCACTTTCCCTGTCCAGGACCACCCAGCATGGGGGGGGCTGCGAGTTTGACATTGTCTAATTAAGGCTTGTGTAGAGCCCGAAAGAATTTTTCATGTCAATATTTGATGCCTTGGTCCAGTTTTTCCGTGTTTTGGCAAAACAATTTTTCTTAAATTTTGGGCCAAAAAAACTGACATCAAATAATGACGACTCGAAAACTTTAAAAATTGTCAAAAACCCGATCATGATTTGACCCTCCATTAAAGCGGCGAGTGGTCCCCTGAAAAGACACCGCTATCGGTTTGAGAAGGTCCCTTTGGGGGCGGTCTCGCTCAGCCCAAAATTTCTGGGTCCTTGGGAAAAGGCCTTACTCAGATTCCTCACTTTTCTCAGTGTAAAAGATACCTGGCCCCTAAAAGCGTTGTCTCTGTTTTTAAAAAAAAGTATTCGTCTAACAGGGGTCATGTCTCGTTCTTATGTTTTCGTGTTTTTGCCAAGGACCCCTTGTAAGGCTTTAGCACATTTTTGCAATTCTAAGAAAACCCTTTTCCCCCCCACTGGGGATCAAAACCTAGACCCGGAAAAATCGGTTCGGTGTGCAACAAGTATA
>NW_027625568.1:0-6921 GCF_034508935.2 Berghia stephanieae
TTTTGGGTTTTTCCACTTTTCGAATCAAAATTAATCTCTATTTATCCGTTTATATGCAAAGATCTGCACTTTATAAATAAGACCATGACGCTTATGTCTGGACCGGGTATTCGCAAATTCTCCTTTTTGTGTTCCACTTTTCGAATCGAATTAATATCTAGTCTATCGGTTTATTTGCAAAGTTTCTGCATTTTATAAATAATAATAATTGTTCAAAATTTTACCTTACACCCGATATACAAGTACAAGTGAGCCAGGTGAAGAAGATTGTCAAACAGTGTGACAGATGAAATAGGAAGAGAGAGAGAGAGGAGGGAGAGAGAGAGAGAGAGAGAGAGAGTGAGAGAGAGAGAGAGGGGGCAAGAGAGAGAGAGAGAGAGGGTAAGGAGAGAGGAGAGATATTCGTTTTTTTGTTCAAAATCTCTCTCTCTCTCTCTATCTCTCATTGCACAAGGTTGTGCTATTTACTACTATTTATCAAGAACAGCCAAGCTGGCAACCCAGTCTCTGTATAAACTAAGCAAGATGGCAACAGGGACCTCGCTCCTTATCCAATGCCGAAGCTTTAGTTTGAGTCAAACGGTTTTGTTAAAAAAAACACCCCAAAATAAGTTCGTGTCGTAAGTGATGGGATGGAAGTTGAAGTCGGCTTATTATAAAATCGTTTTTATGGTCTGTTGGATTACCCTTTTAAATAGAAAAAGTGAATATAACATAAACTTGAAGAATAGGCAAGCTAAATGAAATTTAAATTGACTGATTAAATGAGTACGCGAGGCTGAGTTGCGAACGACTACTGGGTTCCGACATTCCGATCCCAGTGTCATTCATGTTCACCGTACGTGTTATGTCTACACACTACACTGCATTGTTAGTGACTGGTCATGTCTTTTTTGTTTGTATGTTTTACGCAAGCTTAATAGAAATTAAATTGACTGATTAAATGAATACGTGAGGCAGAGTTGCGAACGACTCATGGGTTCCGACATTCCGATCCCAGTGTCAGTCATGTTCACCGTACTGTGTTACTGTCTACACACTACACGGCATTGTTAGTGACTGGTCATGCCTGTTTTGTTTGTATGTTTCTTTTAATATGGGTCAATTTACAAAGAATAATAATAGAAATGTCAAAACAAAAACTAGATTCACTATTACGTGCCTGTAATGAAGTGCTTTCCACAAATCGTGAGCGAGAATGATGGTGGAGGTAATGGCAACCATGTGGGTTTGTTATTGTTTCCTACCTCCGTCAACCCGCGCATCCGGTTGCGCACCCACGCTGATTCTGACCAATTCTGGTGTGTGTGTGTGTGTGTTTAGGCGTGGAATGGTGAAAAAGAGGGTGGGCTGTGGGGGGGGGGGGGGAGGTTTCTTCATATTTATTATTGCTTTGTTGTTGTTGTCTGATTTGTTTTGTTTTTAATATGTTTTTGTTTGGCTTTTTTATGGATAGATGGGGCTGTTGAAAATTAAATAGTTGTTCTAGTTGTAGTTCTAGTTCTTACATTATATTTAGGGTGTCACACACACAAGGACACACACACAGAGAGAGAGAGAGTAGAGAGAGAGAGAGAGAGAGAGAGAGAGAAAGAGAGATTGATAACTTTGACACATGTCGAGACACTGTGCATATATCGTTTTTTTTTTTTTTCCAAAAACCTTTCAAGTTTTGTATCCTTTAGATCGAACTTGTCTCCATGGTAACCATGATAATACATTTCAATTTATCACATGTCACAATATTTCTATTTCTTTGAAAAAGGCTTTTTTTTTTCTAAGAATACACACACACATATAAATATATATATATGGGTGTATATATATATAATATATATAATATATATATAATATATATATATATATATATATAATTTGTGTCTATCCATTTATCCTTTTGTCTATTTATTTTATATAATTGTTTATTTATATTCTGTTTAGTTATTTATTCAATACTTAAATAACTATTTTTATTCATTTACTGATTGGCACAGTCATTCGTTTATTCATCCATTCATGTATTTATTTATTCAGTCATTCATCCATCCATTCATTCTCATTTATCTCCAGGTATCCCACCAATCCCTCCAAGTGAAAGTCCCACCTTTGACACAGGTTCAAACCTCAGTCTTTCTCCTTCATACGACCGGCGCTACCAACAACAGCAAGAACATCTTCATCACCACCAACAACAACAACATCAACACCCCCATAGTCACCATCACCACCAACAGCATCATCACCACAACCGCCACCAACAACAACAACCACCACCCAACAGTAACAGTAGCAGTAACAGCCCTAGCCATTCGTCCTATTACTCTTTGAACCAACCCACCAATCCGGAGAGCACCAACAACAACCATCACCACAGCAGCAGTGGCAGCAGCCACCACCACCACCAGCACCACCACCAAAAACACCCACCACCAGCACCAGCACCCACACCAACAACAACAACAGCCACAGCAACATCAGCCCAGTTGTTACACCTGAGACCGAGAGCAGTGGCAACACAAGCGCAGTGTCTGGATTGCTAGGCCAGGATAGAAACATGCTGTCTTCTTCAATCACAGGTAAACGTTTATCATATTTATGTATAAACATTTATTTTAAAATTTCGACCTTTCGCAACGGGCACAATAAAAAGATCCTGTCGTCTTGGCATCCATGAAGGAATAATAGATAATCCATCAAACAGGGTCTGATGTCAACAGGAATCACCCATGTTGTTCATTCTGAGCAAATTGGGGGTTAATAATCTTGCCCAAGGAAAAAACGAAAGTGCCTGAAGCGGGGCTCAATGTATGGTTAAGGTAAAATATTCACAACATCCCCCAGCCACATGAACTGACATTTTTTTAAAAAAAAATAAATTTCCCTTATTCATTCCATATGGGGCATTTTAGTCCGAAACGTTTTCCGTATTATTGAATTTTTTTTTTGAGGCTGATTTTTTTTTGTTTTGTTTTTGCTTTTTTGTTTTTTTTTTTCATTTTCGTCCATTACTTTTCACTTTCCTCAGCATCTAGCAGCTTTGTATTACTATTCAACTCCACATATTATTTCAAATGTTGTTCTTTTTCCCTATCACACCCAGGCGTCTTACGACACAGGTAGTTCATTATCAGGGACCTCCTTCGCATCGGGGGGATTCCCAATACAGTGACGTCTATCATCCAGCGCCATGACGGACATCAATATCTTGGCAGCCTCGTTCTCACTCCCCATGCACGACTTCCACCCGGAAGTGACCTCATACGCGGAGGAATGATCTCTCTCCCGACCATTTCTCACCGGGTTACGACACCAACCCCTCCACCACCGTCATCTCATTCGATCAATCGCAACCTCAACAGCAGCAACAGCAACCGCAGCAGCAACATCACCCCCATCATCATCAGCATCCGTCACAGCATCATCCATATCAACAACAAGCACAAAGCTACGTATGGACACCGCTGCTTATGCATTCGACCAGACCTTCAAGTTACTCCAGTTTTACAAAGTCGAGACTCTTCATCAACATCATCGAATGCCAATAACTAAACAATAGTTATATAACCGCAACACAACTCCAACTACGAACAACAACAATAACACAACGCTATCAATAACCACAACAACAACACAACAACAGCCAACAATAACAACATCTGTACCTCAACAACTATCAACACCATAACAAACAACAACAACAACAACTCCAAAAAGAGCCATCTCGGCAGCCATTCTTTGTCCAACCCCGATGTGATTTCCCCGGCCATAAACCCCATCAGCGTTGTGAGTAGCAACAACACCAACAACACAACCAACCTGCCAAACACGATAACCAGCGCCATGTACAGTGAAGCCTCCACCCCTGTCGTCGACATGAAATACCAATCCCAGGCAGGACATCACACGCCCCATGCCGTACCGCCGACCCACCTCGAAGACGTTTACGGCCCAGCCGCAGCCGCGGCCGGTTTCGCCTCCTCCCACGAAGCAGACTTCTACTTTTCCCAAAGATATATGGACCCCTCAAAAATGATATTCGGGAAACCCCCACACGCCTTTCAAGACAGTGCCACCCAAGAACTCATGTTCCCCCAGACTTCTTTATCATTCTCGGACCTCGAACAAAAACCCACCCATCCTCATCTTTACAATCATCCCGGTTACGACGCCACAGCCCTGGGGGTCCGTACTGTCCAGAGGCCCCCAGTTTATACCAGTCTTATCACCCACTTTCTACGGAGGTCAAGGTCCCCATTGCCCTCCGGGTATGGCCTTTGGAGCTCACGGTATCCCTCACGGAAACGCCTACAGGAACGATCTGTCTCTCACCATGGCGCCCATTCTCACAGACGCACATCCCTGACTATTCCTACTCCCCACATGCTGACGGGTAAGTCTCATTTTTCTATTCACCTGCCCGCTAGATTATTATCTAATATGGTATATTATATATATATATATATATATATATATATATATATATATATATATATATACTGAGAGCTAAGGAAAACAATGGCGTTCATTTACTAACTAGACATTCAAACATGAAGACAATAATATGAGGAAGAACCATCCCTCTACTTTTTTTTCAGTTATCGGTGCCATGAGAAGTTTTTCATTCATCCTTTTTAATTCGCATTCGTGTTTACCTATTTATTTGAAAATCCCTTTATGTTCCATCCTCCGGGCTGGTTTCTCTTTCGGGTTTATCTCTAGAAAAGGCAGATATTGTAACCCCAGGCATCAGCCGCAGTGCAGCGCCAAAAATATAGAGACTAATCGCATTGATAAATGGAGAAAAGAAAGGGGAAGCTGACATCGGCGTTTGGATTTGGATCACATGAATTGAAGAGTAAAGCCTTATCCCCTCGGTCGTCTGCCCTCCCCCCCCCCCCCCCCCCCCTACCGTCCGTCACCCCCCCCCCCCCTTTCCCCCCACTTCCGATACCAAGCCGTTGTAAGAAATTTTATGTTTGAAAGATTTTCAGTCGAAATCATATGCATCTTTCGGTTCCATTTCAGCCTTGATCTCCAGAAATATCACCTCCACTCGCCGGACACACCCCCTACCCCGCACAGTCGGTCGACTCCACCACGTGACGGCAGCCAACCAATGAAAGAGAGCCTTCTGTGCGCTGTGTGTGGGCGACAACGCCCATGTCAACACTATGGAGTTCGAACCTGTGAAGGCGTGTAAAGGATTTTTTCAAGGTAAGCTTACTGCATATTTTTTAAAAAGAGTTTTTTATATAGCGCAATATCCATTAAATGTGCTCAAAACGCTTTACAAGGGGTCCATGGCCAATAGCAACATTTAACATGACGCCTGTTAGGCGATAACATTTTTCGGACAGAGACAACGCGTGTTACGGCCAGGTACTCATTTTACACCTGAGTACGACGAGAGAATCTGGAGTAAAGAGCCTTCTCCAAGGACTCAACTATGCGAAGAGCAAGGCTCGAACCCAGGACCTTCCGATCCGAAAGCGAGTGTCATACCACTAGACCACATAGGACATACCTAACTATAGAATTCTATAGACACAAACCATCCTACCCTCCCATTGGAAAATCCTATCATTTCCTCACTAAATACGTAATCGTTGAATAATGCTTGGAAAGCGTGAGCAGGATATTTTCGCACATTTCATTGGTGTGAAATTAGGTTTTAGAAGACAGCTGATTGGTAATCATAAATAATCTTTTGACTAACTTGACTTGACTTATGCCTCTGGCTCCTGGCGTAGCATAGGGCCTCAACAGCACTATTCCGTCTTCTTCTGTCCTTGACACAGACCTTTGCCTCACTCCAGGTGACATTGGAGACGCACAAATCTTGGTGAAGGCTTCTCCTCCACGTCTATTTTGGACGACCCCGTTTCCTCTTGCCCTGTGGGGTTCCAGGCTCTTTCCGCAGGTATGGCAAACCCATCGCCCACTTCTGCGTCTGACCTGACATCTATTTGGGTTTTTGGTTTGTTCTTGTGCCAAATGCTACCTTTGGACAAGAACAAATAATCTTTGGTGCGCATGAATACAAATCCAACGTTTTTAGTTTTTATGGGGCAAATTTTCATTTAAGCAAAGGAGAAAAATACAAATTATGGGGAATTGAAGTACACTACCAATACATTAGGTCACGAAATATATAAGAATCTTACTTGCAGAGGTGGAATAAACTTTCTTTCTTTTCATTTCTTTGTATTATTAAACTCGTCGTTAAAATTTTTTTTCGTGCAATAACACATACTCGCAAGCTCGTAGTGTTATTGGCACGATATAAAAAAACTCTTTTAATAAATACAAAAGAGATGAAAGAATCGTATACCAAACCCCCCCTCCTCCTATAAATAGTAACACTAATGATATCAAGTTTACAATAACTTGTGACGCCAGGAATCATTTTGTTAAATGTCACTATAAGTAGATTACAACAAAAAGTATTAAATTTAAGTATCAATTTCTGAAAATTTTTTATTTGGATACGAAACAGAATAGACTTTGGGTTAAATAGAATATTTCTTACACTCCTGCCGTTTTAGAATTTGAACTGTGGGTTCCCAACGTGAACACTCCCCACATCACACTCGCAAGCTCGTGCGGCAATTTGGGAACCCCGTCCGGTAAATTTCCCAAAAAACAAAATATAAAAAAATATATTCCTATTATACTCCCTTTTGGGTTTTGGGGAAAACCCGATTTTACTGTAACGAATAGCAAAATACTACTAGACGTCCCTATGGCCTTATTTTGTATAACAACCCAGTTTGTTTTAAATTTAAATTTTTTTCTCATCACGAATCCAGTTTTTCTAAAAATAGATTTTGACGTATAATGTTATCCTGACGCCAATGAATTTTTGTGAATGTCAAATCGTTACTTTCAAGAACCAATCAGTGTAAAATAAAATAGCATTTT
>NW_027625570.1:0-6920 GCF_034508935.2 Berghia stephanieae
AGAGAGAAAACGTCATGTTGGTTGTGCGGCATGAGACACTTAAACCCGAAAGCGGGGACGAGAGAGACGCAACGAAAAACCTTTTTTGCCTTTTCCCCTCTGAAAGGGGTGACGTCCAATCAAGGGACGCTACTCTTCCGCTAATCCATTCCCTATTTCCATTCTTTTGGGCCTGCCCAAAACTTTAAAACATTCGAGAATGTAAAAACGATTTTCCCTCTTTCCTTTTTTTCTTTTTCTTAAAACTGTTACCCTAAACCCCTGACGTATTTGATCACCATCCACCCCAGTTGTTTCCATGGCGACAGCATTTCCCTCTCCGAGCTAGGAGGAAGAATTGATGTTTCCACAAAGGGGAAAGGGGAGAAATACCCAAATCTTTTCGACTGTTTTTTGCTTGTGACAAAATACCCTCTTGCTGTCTGTAGGTAAGGATGATATTCTCACATATAGATAGTTTTGCGCTTGGCTTAAAAAGCTCATAACATTGCCATCCGGAAGTATAACGGACCAACACACAAAACGGGTGTGTATCCATTGGAACGTTTATAGCCGGGGTTAAAACATTTCGTAATTTAAATTCATAAACGGGGGAATGGCAAAAAACAAAAATAAAGACCTGAGTGAGGGTCCCCTTCGAACATCTATTCCCTGGCCTTTGTTCACTTGTTGATGCTATTGTTTACCCAAAAATTTAATCCAACCCCCGCCTTTCCATGCTGTGAGAAATTTCTCACTAAACTGAATTAACCAGTCCATTGCCCGTTCAACGTTACACAAAGTTGTGTGTTTTGGGAAAAAGGGATAGTGTTGCTTGGATAAGAAGCCACAACTTTGCCACCCGGGAAAGGGTATAACGGACCAACACACAAAAACTATGTGTAACCGTGAATTTTTTTATAGCCCGGTTAATACAGTTAAGTGAGAATTACTCATAAACGGGGATGGCAAAATAAAAAAAAAAAAAACAAAAAAAAAGACCCAAGTACGCAACTTCATTCTTTCTATAGAAAGAATGAAGATGACGTAACAAAGGGCCCTTTTGTTGTTTTTTTTTTGCCACCCGGGCGTTTATGAGTAGTTCTCAAAAAAATTGAATTAACCAGACTATAAATGATTATGATTACACAGTTTTGTGTGTTGGAAAACGTTATCCCTTCCGGAGGGAAATTTGTTGTGAACTTCTTAGCCAAGTGCATCCCTTTTTATACCAAGTTAATACAATTTAGTGAGAATTACTCAAAAAATTTTAAAATGGAAAAGGGCCCCAAACATAAACATTATATCATTCATTGCTTTGTGTTAAATGTATTTTCTTTAAACAATCCTGTTTTTTAAAAACGAAAATTTAAAAAAAACCCGTTCAAAGATGAAAACTTGTGACAAATAAAGACTTTTTCTTGGGTATCACACGCCTTGAATAGTGTGGGCTTGGCTAGGAAGCTCAAAAACTTTGCCACCCGGGAAAAGTAAAAGGATCAACACCCCAAAACAATGTGAAACCCAAATGAACGTTTATAGTCTGGTTAATACAGTTTATGAGTATTACCATAAACGTAAAAGGAAAAAAAAAACCCAAAAAAAAAAAAAAAAAAAAAAACCCAAAAAAAAAAGGACCTGAGTGACGCAACTTCTTTCTATCTATAGATATTCGAAGATGACGTCCCCTCGGGCCTTTTTGTTTTTGTTTTTGTCATCCGCGTTTGTGGGGTTGTTCTCACTAAACTGTTTAACCAGACTATAAATGGTTAAGGTTACAAAAATAGTTTTGTGTTTTTGGGACTTTAAATATTTCCGGAGGGAAATGTTGTGACTTCTTTAGCACTTTTTGGGGACAATGCGCTATATAAATACTAAGTTTTTTTTGTTTTTTTTTTTTTATTTTTTTTTTTTAAAAAATTTTTTGTTTCGTTTTGTTTTTTTTTGGTTTATTTTTTTTTTTTTTTTGGTTTTTTTTTTTTTTTTTTTTTTTTTTTTTTTTTTTTTTTTTTTTTTTGTAAAGCGAACAATCTGCCCAAGGGCCGCTTCCCCGGTTAACTAAGGCAGTCGGGAAAAAACAGTTTTTTTAAAAATTTTGGGTCAGAAATCTCGTCCTCCAAATTCATCGATTTAAAGGGACCCTCATCTCGGGAAAAAACTCTCAAATCGGATCGCCCCGAAATTAAATCCCAGGTTTGAGAGGGGGTTTTTCCCCCCATCTTTAGGGGTTTTTTAAAACGAACGATATTTTAGGGACGACTTTTATGGCCAAATTTATAAAAAACCCTTTTTTTAAAACGTTCGGGGATACTATGAACCGTTTAAAGGTCACCCCAAAAAAGGGCATATGGGTTGAAATACAGGTCAGATAATAAATCCTGCAGACGAAACTGACGTCAATTCGATTCTAGGAACCGGAAATATGCTGGACATTGTCTATATGTCCCAAAAGACCCAAAAAAAAAATAATTGAATTTTTTTTATAGAGCAATATCCATTTAAAAAGTGTTTTCAAAGGGGCCCTGACCAACAGCAACACGTAACATTTCGAAAAGAAATATAATAATAATAATAATAATAATAATAATAAATAATAATAATAATAATAAAAAAAAAAATAATAAAATAATAAAATAATAATAATAATAAAAAAATAATAAAAATCTTTATTGTCCAAATTAAAAAGGGAATTCATGTGAAAGGGAAACAACGAAAGGGCCCGTTAGGCGATATTAAAAATTTTTTTCCCCCAGAGACAAAAGCTGTTAACACCCGGTACCATTTTACACCTGAATACGGTGAAGATGTTAGAAACAAACCTTTTCCAAGTCCTCAACAAAGCGCCGAACGAGGCCCGAACCCAGGGACCTTTTCCCATCTGAATACAAGGTTTATTTTTTATTTTCTTTTTAAATTTTTTTTTTTCCACGTTTAAATTTTTTGCATTATTTTGTTGACAAAGGGTTTGATAGTATAGTTAGTAGTAGTAGAGTAGTATAGTAGTATATATATTTGTAGTAGTAGTATTTTAAATAGTAGTAGTAGTTTTTAGTAGTAGTAAATAGAGTAGTAGTAGTAGTAGTAGTAGTAGTAGTGTAGTATTAGTAGTATAATAGTAGTAGTAGTTTGTAGTAGTTTGTAGTAGTATTAGTATATAGTAGTAGTATTATATTAGTAGTAGAAGTATTAAGGGAGTATTAGTAGTAGTAGTAGTAGTAATTTGTAGTTAAATAGTAGTAGTAGTAGTAGTGTGGGGAAATAGTAGTTGTAGTATTAAAAAAATAGTAGTATTAGTAGTAGTAAAAGTAGGGAGTAGTAGTAGTAGTAGTAGTATAGTAGTATTTGAAAATTTTTAGATGTAATTAGTAGTAGTAGTAGTAGGTTGTAGTAAATAGTATATAGTAGTTTTGTTGGATTAGTATGTAGTAGGGATTAGTATAGTAAAAGTAGTAGTAGTAGAATAAATAAATATAGTAGTAGTAGTATTAGTAGTAAATAATAGTAAAGGAGTATTAGTAGTAGTTAGTAGTAGTAGTAAGTAGTAGTAGTATAGTAGTATAGTAGTAAAAAGTAAATAGTAGTAGAAATAATAGTAGTAGTAGTGGGATAGTAGTAGTAGTTAGTTTTTTAGTAGTAATAGAGTATTAAATTGGGAGTAGTAGGGATAGTAGTATTTAGTAGTAGTAGTAGTAGTAGTAGTAGTAGTAAAAATAGTAGTAAGTATTTGTAGTATTTTTAGTATTAGTAGTAGTATAGTAAAAAGTAGTAGTATTTTAAATTATTAGTAGTGGGAGTAGTAGTAGTAGTAGTAGTATTTGTTAGTAGTAGTAGTATAATATAAGAGTAGTAGTAGTATTTGTAGTATATAGTTTAGGGAAATAGTATTTGTAGAAATAGTAATTTGTAGTAGTAGTAGTAGTAAAGTAAATAGTATATAGTATTTGTATTTGTAGTAGTAGTATTTGTTTTAGTAGTAGTAGTAGTAGAGTAGTAGTAGTAAAAATAGTAGTATAAAATAGTATAGTAAGAGTAATAAAGTAGTGATAGATATAGTGTAGTAGTATAGTAGTAGTAAAGTTAAAATAGTAAAAAAATAGTATTTGAAATAGTATAGTGTAGTTTGAAATAGTAGTAGTAAGAAATTTGTATTTGTATATTTGTATTAGTAGTAGTAGTAGTAATATTAGTAGTAGTAGTATAGTAAATAGTAGTATATATTTGTAGTTATATAGAAATAGTAGTATGTATAGTATAGGAGTATTAGTAGTTTGAAATAAATAGTAGAAATATAGTATAATAGTAGTAGTAGTAGTATAGTATAGTAGTGTAGGGAGTAGTAGTATAAAAATGTAGAAGTAGATATTTGTTGTAGTAGTAGTTTGTATTAATAGAAATAGTAAAAGTATTTTAGTAGTGTAGAAATATAGTAGTAGTAATAGAAATAGTAGTAGTATAATAGTAGTAGTATAGTAAAAAGTATAAAGTAGTATTATTAGTATTTGAGTAATAGTAGTAGTATAGTAAGTATAATAGTAGTAAGTAGGGGAAATAGTAGTAGTAGTATAGTATAGTAGTAGTAGTAGTTAGTATTGTATTTGTAGTAGTAGTAGTAGTAGTAGAAATAGTATTTATAGTAGTAGTTTTTAGTGGGATTAGTAGTAGATAGTAGTAGTAGTAATAGAAGTAGTAATAAAAATATAGTATAGTAGTAGTAGTAGTAGTAGTAGTAGTAGTAGTATATAGTAGTTGTAGTAGTAGTAGATGTTGAAGTAGTAGTATAGTAGTAGATATAATAGTATAGTAATAGTAGATAGAAATAGTGTAGTAGTAGTATATATAAATTTTAATTAGTAGTAGTAGTTGTAGTAGTAATAGTATATGTATAGTAAATAGTAGTAGGGATAGTAGTGGTATAGTTTGTTAGTAATAGAATAGTAGTAGTAGTATTTGTAGTAGTAGTAGTAGTGTTAAAATTTGTAGTAGTTGTAGATGTAATAAAAAATAGTAGTAGTAGTAGAAAATTTGTAGTATAGTAAATGTATTTGTAGTAGTAGTAGTTTGTAGTAGAAAATAGTAGTAAAGTAGTAGTATAGTAGAAATAGAGTAGTTAAATAGTAGTAGTAGTAGTGGTAGGGATATATATATATATAATTATTAATAAAAATTTGTAGTAGTATTAAATAAAGTAGTAAAATAGTGTAAGAAATAGAGTTAGTTATAGAAAATAAATAATTTGGGGAGTATAGTAGTATAGTATGGGATTTGAAAAGTAATTTGTATAGAAGTAAGTAGTATAGTAGTTTGTAGTTTTGTAGGAAATTAAATAGGGAGTAGTAGTATTTGTATAGAAAATTTTAGTAAAATAGTAGTAGTAGTTTGTGAAATAGTAGTGGGAGTAGTAAAATATTTGTAGTAGTAGTAGTAGTAGTAGGAAAGTAGTATTTGTAAGTAAGGAGTAAAAGAGTAGAAAAAGTAAATAGAAATTTTGTAGTAGTAGTAGTAAATAGTTTTGTAGTAGTAGTATAGTAGTAGTAGTAGTAAGTAGTAGTAAAAAAGTTTGGGATAGGGAGTAGTAGTAGTAGTATTTTATAGAATAGTAAATGTAGTAAAAATGTATTTTGAGTAGTAGTAGTAAAAAGTAAAAGTAGATTGGGGTTTGTAGTAGTAGTAATATAGTAGTATTTTTTGCTTTTGTTTGTTGTTTATGCAGTTGTTTGTAGAAAGCCCTTTTACGTTGTAAAGTATTAGTAGTATATCTCATTTTCATTGAAATTTGTTCTTAAACCCCCCCCCCTTCCCCCCCTAAACTGACATCCGTTGGGGGAATTACGAAAATTTTGGTTCCATGCACAAGGGGCATGTAGCTTAAGCTAGGGGGAGAAGTCAAAAAAGCCCGAGGGGAAAGGTAAACGAGATCATGCCCCGAAACCCCACAAACTTGATTGGTCAAAATGAATGGGTTTTTTCAATTTTGCAAAGGGCCCCGGTGCTAGAAAAGGATCCGAAATTTCCAGACAAAAAAGTGATTAAATTATTGCGAAACAAATATTAAATCAAACAAAAAAAAACCTTTTATTGATTGTAGGGGAACGTAGCTTTCATAAAATCCTACTTGACACTGAAAACCCTGGCCTTCGTAAAGTTTTTGGCCCGATACTGACCAAAAAAGAAAGTCAAAAAGCCAGTCTTTTGCCACAAAAGAAAACAAATCGTAAATTGTATTCAATAGTTTAACCAATGAAATAACTTGTTTCATGAAAACTCACTAAACTGTCGGAACCAGACTATAAAGTTCATGGTTACACACAGTTTTGTGTGTTGGTCCGTTATACTTCCGGATGGCAATGTTATGAGCTTCTTAGCCAAGCGCATACTATCTATAAGAGAGAGAGAGAGAGAGAGAGAGAGAGAGAGAGAGAGAGAGAGAGAGAGAGAGAGAGAGAGAGAAAATAAGTAGGAGTGAAATATCTGTTCAATGTTACAGTTATCGTTTAACGTTATAACAAGTGTAACTAAATGACAAATTGCCATATTTATGGACAATAAAGATCTATTATTATTATTATTATTATTATTATTATTATTATTATTATTATTATAACATAACGCACTGACCAAAATATTACGTCAAAATATGGAAAGAACGAAATTCGTGTCACTCAGCTCTTTGGTATTTGTTTTAGCCAGCCATTTTTATGAATAGTTCTCACTAAAATGGATTCATCAGATTATAAACGCAACGGTTACACATTGTTTTGTGTGTTGGTACGTTATACCCGGCTGGCGGATGTTGTGAGTTTTAAAAAGATAAACGCAATGCATCAATAGCCTCACGCCAAGACTCGTTTTGTGACGTCATTTTTAGCTTAGTTCAGCGTCTGGTGAGTTATCGTTAGTAGTGCTCAAAGAAAGAATATGTTTTCGTCCAACCTAGTCATCGA
>NW_027625571.1:0-6915 GCF_034508935.2 Berghia stephanieae
GGTAAAGACACAAGCAAGGGCAGCCCCCCCCACTTTGTCTCTCGTTGTCTTCACCACTACCCCCTCTGATTGGTCGTGGAGGGCCTGACTTAAATCCCTGGATAATGGACCAATTCAAATTAAAATAAATGGAATAACTGAACAATGCTTTCAATTTGTTTTTGTGTGTTTTTTTTTATTGTATTTAAGGGTTTTACGGCGCTTGCAACACATTTAGGTCATATCGCGGCTAGAAAAAAGGGCAGAAAATGGGAATAGTAAAAAGTTCTAGAATTACAATTAAAGCACCCAAGAAAAAGGGAAAAAGACATAGGGGAAACTGGGAAACAAATAGGGAACCCAGATGTAGATTCCAAGAGCATACCACCAAAATGTCTAAAGTTTGAGATCACCTAAAAGTCTCATCCGGACACAAGCACAAAACCCCCCAACAAAGGAGGAATACACTCAAATGCTTACATTATACATTAAAAATAACAAATATACTAATACAAAAACAGAGAGATGATTTACAAGGAAAAAAAATATCATCCCCCCAAAAACAATAACTATGCATTTTGACTTTTTTTTCCCCTCCCAGCCAGGACTCCGACCAGGGCCAGGAAAAAACCTAAGTAAAAATCTCATTTCCCAAGACAAAGACAGAAAGCAGTTGGGAAAACAGATTTTAAAGGGGAAATAGAAAAAACACAGTTTTTTACCTACCTCCCCCCCGCTATGGGAGGCCGGGGATCCCCCACCCGAATTTGTTTTTTATGATATAACAAGAAATGAAGTGAGTGGGAAAAGTGCCAGATTGAATAATAGAAAAAAAACGTGCATCGGGATGGGGGGCTCGAACCCGCGACCTTTACTGGAAAGAAACTCTGCCTAAATTAGGGAGATCGTGACTCTACTGTATGAGCTATCCACGGGGGTGTTTTTAACGAATAAAAATGTTTTTAATATATCATGTTACATTTCTACTTTTATCAAAGTTTTCTAAACGACTCAAAGATGCAAAAAAATTTCTTCAATTTTTTTTTCAGCAAAGATAGGCAAAAAAAAAAAAACCAAAACCATCCTCACTTGTCCCCAGCAATAAAAATATCCAGATCCCCCCCGTGAATTGCCCCCCGAAAAAGCAATGGCAGAGAACCCATATCCCGCTGTCCAGAAAGGCTGGGGACTGACCAGGGCTTTGGACTTTGGGTGCCCGTAATTGTTCCCCCTTGGTTAGGGTCGATAACCCCCAACCAATTAATTAATGTCTACCATTTCCCCTGTAACGTTATAAAGACAAAAAAAAAACAAAATAAAAATAATGTATTTGACGGGGCAATTATCTAAGAGTCCAAAAATTGAAAAAGGGGGTTTTTTTAGAAAAAAAATGGAACCAAACAGTTTTAAAAATCATGCAATCACTAAATAATAAAAATAATATTTTCAACAACATAAACAATAAAAAAATTTTTAAAAAAATAAAAAAAAAATAATAATAAATAATTAATAAATAATAATAAATAATTAATAATAAATAATAAAAATAATAGTTATCCCTCAAGGGGGGTGGAATTTTTTTGGTGTGCAACATCCCATTAAATGGGGCTGTGCCTTTTCAATAGATCCCAACCCAACAGCAAATTAAACATATTTTTTACTCACCATGAACCCAAGGACCAAAGATCCTGGGGGGGTAAAATCTAAAGCGATGGTAAGAAATTGACATCGAGTACGACTGTGGGGAAGACCTGGGGCCCCGAAGCTCCTTCCAGCATGTGCTGCATTTTTTGCCATGACATCCTGTAAACCCCGTCATAGAAAAATAACAGCATTTATCAACTCACCGTACAGGATAAATATAATTCCAAAGTAGGCCGAGCCTTTTCTAGTGCATTTACAATATTGGCAGTTATTGACTTTTTAAACTCTCTCGAGTTCATATAATGGAAAATCAAACAAATCTGTTTGATTTATAATGAGGGTGAAACTTGAGAGAGTAAATGAAGATGAGAGAGTCCTGAGCTCCTTCGAACAATTCTGTCATCTCTTAACCAAGGTTTTTAAGTCCTTTCAATGGAAAATGAAACAGTGAGTCAAAATTCAAAACTCAACTCGCTAAATCCCCTTTCTGCTTTAAATAATTATAAAATAATAATTGGAAAACTTTTATATAGCGCAATATCATAACCGTGCCCAAAGTGCTTTACAAAGGGGTCCCCCGGCCCAACAGCAACATTAAACTGTAGGAAAGGGACCATGACGCCTGTTTTTGGGCGATTATTTACAATTTTTTTTCTGACAGAGACAACGCTGGTTTAACGGCCAGGTACTCATTTTACACCTGAGTAACGGTGAGAGAATGTGAGTTAAGAGCCTTTCCAAGGAGTTCAACTATGCGCTGAACGAGGCTCAAATCCAGATCCTTCCGATCCGAAAGCGAGTGTCTTACCCCCAAGACCCGATAGCCCCCCACACAAAAAAAGATTTGATTTTAAATCTTACCGTCATGTAAGTTTTTTGAGCTTTTGTGAGCTTGAATCCCCTTTTTTGAGCATCTGAAATGGAAAATAAACATTGGATGGTACAGGAAAATTACAAAACCAGAAAAGCCCCGTGGAGAAGGCAAAAAAGAGATTTTGAATTTTTAAAAACAAAAAATAAAACGAATTAAACAATAACCTTAATTGCCAATGCTTCTTGCTTATTTGAGCTTTCAAACCCGTGCGTTGCTTTAGTTTTTTTTAAAACCACTAATAACAATGGCAAAACCCATCATTCCCACTCACACCGGCTCCATACTCAATTTCTGATTAAAATTCTAGTTGAAAAACGTGGACTTTCTCATTTTCATTAAAATGTTAGTCATTCCCTTTCAGTCTTATGTTGTCTCTAAAATAGCTAAAAAAACAAAAATGTTAATGCACAATAGTAAAAATATAGGCCCCGTTCTAAGATAAAAAAAAAAATATAAGACACTTCTTTTTTTTTTTACATATACCAGATTTTCCGTGGGCATCACACAAATATATGACAATGATCACTGCCTCTTAAAAATTCTCAGGTAAATCAAACCAAATAAAAAATAAAAGTTAAAAATATTAATATAAAACATGAGCAAAGTCTGATGAAATTACCTCCCCGCAGAGCAGTTTCAGGGCATAAATTTTGATGTCCCCCATTCCGATTTAATTGGCATTGGAAAAAAACCCCCCTCAAAGAAAACTGTGGAAGAAAAAAAAATAGGGAAAAATTATTAGGGTTTTGGAGTTGACAAAAATTTACACAATAAATATTCTTTAAAAAAAAGAAACATGTAAGAAAAAAAATCTTAAACACTTGAATTCATAATATACAATTAAGATATGTATTAATAAACTAATTACACAGCAAAAAGCAGAGAAAAAGAAAGGTGCTACTTTCATTTAGGAATTTGAACACACGAACACCATTGGGTAAATTTTGAACTCCACCCCCCCTCCCTTTAACATGACGACAATGGAGAGACTTTAGGATGGACCATAATGTGGTTTCTGTGGATAATTCTAAGTGCTATATTTTTTATACTTTATTTTGGAGAGTCTAAGAGCTAAACATTGCAAATAAATCAAGTTGGCCCATCAATGTGAATTTACTAACATTTTTTTTAGAATTAAAAATGGATCAATCTTCTTATTTTGCAAAAAGTTTCTTGAGATTGTGTATCTGTGCTGTCCCCCTTTTTTGGGAAACCCATAAAATTTTAAAAGGATTTCGAGATTTTTGGGAAAAAAACAAAATAATTAAGACAAAATGTGAAATTTGACAATATCATTTTAAAAAAAATTTTTCCCCCCAGTTTTCCAACCAGTTTCTAAATCAGTGCCGATGGGACAAAAAAATGAAAAAAAAAAGGGAAAAATTTGAAAAAAGATTGCCCCTTTAAGCCCCTTTTTTTAAAATGCACTAAACCCCCACTTTTAGAGCAATTGAGATGAAGACTATCATTGATACTCCCCACCCAACTAAAAACAACGGCAAAATTCCCCGCCTTTTCGTGATCCAGAAAGTTTTTCCCCCCGCAACCCCCCCCAGGGAAAACAACCTCCCCGTTTTTTTTTTTCTCGCACATCTGTGGGACCAAAAAAAGGGTCCCAAAAAAGAAAAAGGAGAATTTTTTGATTAAAAACCCTACTCGATGCTCACATTACATAGTTTTTTTAAACCTCCCCCTTCCAACATAGGAAAAAAATTTGGGGACATTGTTGTGAACAACCAAAATTTTTTTTTTTAATTCCAAATTTCTTTTGTACATCATAAAAAAATTTTAAAAAAAAAAATGAAAAAGGTGTTGTAAAAACATTTTTGCTAAAGAAATTGAAAATTTTTTATCCCCAAGAACCTTTACTGCTATTGGATTGAGTGAAAAAAAAATTAATTTTTGTGGTAGTTGGGTGGAAAATTTTTGGGGGGAAAATCTTGAAAAAAGGTGGAAGGAGAGATTTAAACAACTTCAAGAGTTTTTGGCTAACTGGGGCGACTTTTTAAAATCAAAAAAGGCCAACCTTTTAAATTCCTTGAACAGGAAATACAAAAACGCCCAAAAAATTCATTAGAACTGCTCCCCCTTAAAAAAAAGGTAAGCATGCTGCAGAATTGTCTATCTATGATGTCCCCCCTTTTTAAAATTTAAATAAATGGGAGAACTGACCCCATTTCTACACGCTTTGTTCGATCTTTAAAAAAAGAAGGAAAAAAAATAACCACCGTTTAAAAATAATACAGAAAAAAACAAAAAAATCATCTCTATTTTTCCCAAAGAGAAATGAAAAAATTAATGTGCATCTCCATCCACGTTTTTGGTGGGCCCCCCAAATCCATCACAGTTTTTCCCCCCAAAAAACCAAAAATTTTTGGCCCGGGCCCCCCCAGGATTTTTTTATTTAACCCCCCGGCTGGGGTGTGTTTACCCCCTTTTTTTGTTAAATCTTTACCTCCAAACAACACATTCTGAAAACTGTCAATTAGTTCAAAACACTTTTCTTGCTTGACTAGAAAAAAAAGAATAAAAATAAAGGGGATTTTTTAATATTAACAAATCATCGAAATACAACAAAAATACAAATGAAAAATAAAAAAATAAAACCCCCAACAATCAATTTTCCCTGAATCTTATCCCAATGGGGGAAGGGGAACAAAAATTAAAAATGATTTGATGGAATACCCCGATGTTTCCCATTTCTCTAAAAAACTCAAAGTTTTCGAGGAATTTAAATCCTTTTAATTGTTTTTGGAGGTGGAGGCCCCCTTTATATTTTTCTTTTTATTCCTTAACTCCTTTTTTGAGATCACGCTAATTGAAAAATTTTAACAAAATTTTGTTCAAAATTCCCCCGCAAATTTTTTTAACTCGAGGGAAAAATTATTAAAGTTAAAAGTTGAAGATGGGAAAAATAGAGGGGGGTTTTCCCCCTTTAAAATTTATAAATGGGGCCTGTTAATCTGGTGGAAATACGAACGATTTTTACTAGAAAACCCAAACCAAGGGGAAAATTTTTTCCATCAAATTTGATACTGCAAGAAACGGCATAAGCCCCCGGTTTTTATTCCACAGCTTTGAAGGACAACTTTTTTTCCACTTAAATTTTGAAAAAAAAAATGGCAAAAAAAAACATGAATTAAAACAAACCCCATCAAAATTTTCACTTTCGGAAATAAAACCCCCGGGGAAACCCCGGGAAATTTCCCCTGACAATTTTTTTTTTCAACGCCGGACTGAGGTCACCCCCCCCTTTTGTCCCTTTTCAATGTTGTTGCGAGTTATCCTTTTCAAAAGTTTTTATGATGGAAAACTTTCCCCCGGCTGATTCTTTGGGGGAAATCCTGGAATCTGTTTTTTTTTTAAAAAAAAAAAGAAAATTAATATTTTTCCAACCCCATTACAATAAAACAAAATACAAATAAAACTGGAATTTTGAATTTTCACCCCTTTCCCGAAAAAATTTTCCCCTTAAAATAATAACCCTCAGACCGAATTTTAAACCCCGGGGGGGGGCCCCCCCAAACCCCCAAAGGAGCAACACTAACATTTAAAACCGAGAAAAGAGACAAAAAAAGGATCCCGGTAAAGATTTTCAATTTTCCCCTTAAAAATCCCGTTTGGGGGTTTAAAAAAATGTAGTAAAAAAAATTTCCCCTTTTTCCCAAAAGGTTTCAATTTATTTAGCCGGGCCCCCGAAAAACAAAAGGGCTTTTAAAAACAAGGGAAAATTTTAAACCGATCCCCCAAAAATTTTATGTCCCACCCCCATAAAACCCTAAAAACACAAAAACGCCCCACATTTTTTGGTTGCCATTTTTTTTCCGTTTGGGTTTTGGAAATTTAGAAATGAAAAAAAAAAAATCAAAAAGAAAAACTGAAAACAAAAAAAAAAAATTTTAAAAATAAATTTTTTTTGTTTGGACCGACTGAAAACCCCCTGTTAAAAATCCCTTTCCCCCCCTGGTTTCCCCCCTTTTTTTAACAAAAAAACAAAAATAACCCCCAATAAAAAAACAAAAAATGATAAAATGAAAAACAAAACTGGCCCCCTTCCCCCACCAAAAGGCTTTCGGGTTGGAGTCCCCCCCCCTTTAAAAAACCTAAAAAACCTTTTCTTTTTCCAACTAAATTCGGAAAAAAAAGAGTTTTTAGCAATTTTTAAATTTTTTTCGAGCAAAATTTGAGAAAATTTGACAAATCAAGTTTATTTCCTCATCCATTCTGAAAAGTAGAGACAGAATCACTTTGCCAACCAATTTTTTTTAAAAAGTACCTACCCCCCAAAACCCCCCCCCCCCCCCCCCCCCCCCCCCACAAACACACACAATTTTTAAAAAAATAAAAAAATATTTGAAACTAAGATAAAATTGAAGAAAAAAAAATATAATGAAAACAAAACAAACAGAAAAGTAAAA
>NW_027625572.1:0-6912 GCF_034508935.2 Berghia stephanieae
GTAGCTGTGATGTCCTTTCTTGTTGACGTTTTTGTACTGGCTGGTAAACCCTTGATGCCCAAAAAATTCACCTAGAGGTGAATCTCATAAGTGTATTATGGAGGGGGGAAGGATTTGGATGAACCCTTTCAAGGGTGGGGGTCAATGAGTAAGCCGAAACAGTCGTCAATGTACCTTTTGAACAGTGGGGGGAGGCCCACTGTACTGGAAGAAGGTTCCTAAGGGAGAATAAAGAGGTAGAATGAGGGCCCCATCTTGGTGCCCTCGCAAATGAACGATGGAAAAATACACATTAAAAAAAGTGTTGGTGTGAGCAAAAGTTTGGTGAGCCCACTGGTTGCTGGAAATCCGGGTAAGGGGATGAGGTCGACAAAACCCAGGGCACCAGCCCCGTCGGGATGCGGTATGGATTGTACGGCCTTCCATCAGGTGAAATCACCCGTGGACGTTCACCCGGAAATGGGATTTCGTCAATGACACCAAGAGCAGGGTTTTCCTTATAACGATGGCGGGGTTTTGGGAATATACGTTGAAATACCGCATCGAGGAACGCGATACCTTCGTGGGACGAGAAACCACACTCGGCCTTCCATGGATGTCGCAATTCCGGATCTTGGTATCTTGGGGACATGAAAAACTGGTTTACCTTCCGGGTCGTTTTTAAGGACTTTCCTACTAGGTAATTCTCCCTGCGATAAAAGACGGATTGTCTGGTGGATCGGGTTTTGTTAGAAGTTTTTGGTCCAAAGCACTTTTCAAAAAATTTCTGGTCATAAATTCCCTGTCCCCCAGCTCTATAAGCCAGCCCCCAAACAAAACCCCCCCTCCTTTATCACCCCTTTTGATCACTATATACGATGATTTAAGGATCGTACGGCACCCCTTTAAAGAGGGTAAGGTTTTGCCCCTTTGATAGGTGTGGGTCGAGTGCCTCGATCTGTTAAAACAAGTCTGGATAAACAGGGCGAGTGTAGGGGGTTTGCCCGGACTAGGAGTCCGTTTTTTTACGTCTGAGAAAACGGGAAACGGATCCTCAGGGTACGGTCATAGATGTCACGTTTTATCTTTTGAAGTGATACTTCAAGCAAAATACGCATGAAAAACGAAAACCCATCAATGGGGATGGTCGGGCGTTTTTTCGCAGTGGGGTGAACTTGAACCCTTTCCCCTTAAGCCGTCCCCTGCATGCCAAAATGGATGGTGGGGGGGCAGAAACCCCCCCCCCGGGGTGTTTTTGGTTATTACTGGGGGGGTAGCCCATTTCCATCACTGGGTGGGGTTTGTGGGGTGGGGTGTTGATCGCTTCCAGACGGTCCCCCCGGGTGTTGGGGGGCTTCCAAACCCCCAAGGGACTGGTGGTTTTGGGTGCCATTCAGAGCATGGGCCCAAAGGGAAGGGTTTAAAGGGGGAAACCACCGTGGGAGTTTGGGGGAATAGAAGGGGGTTATCGTCAAAATGTGTAATTCGTTTGGGAAAAAAAAAGGATCTAATTTACTGGTTTTTGACTAATTTAAGATGCATGGTAATGTTGATTACATAAAAGATGAAAAAACCAAAGGCTTTTTTAAAGTGAATGAAAATAAAGTACAGCCTAAAGATGGGAGGATGTGCGATGGTGTGGGTAATTTGGATTCTGTTTTTGGAAGGATGTCTGTATAAGTCAAGTGTTGCATAGCACACTTGGATTCTATTCCCAAAAGGGAAATGGATGAGGGTTAGGAGCTAAAGAAGGCCCCCCCTCCCTCCCCTTCCCCCTTCTCTCTCTCTCTCTCTTCTCTTTTTTCCACTCTCTTCTTTTTTTTCTTTTTTTCTTTGTCCCCCCCTCTCTCTCTTTCCCCCCTCCCCCCCCTCCCTCAAATTTTCCCCCCATCAAACCGGCCGCCTCAAACCAAACCCCCCCCCCCTTTTTTTTTTTTTGTTTGTTTTTTTTTTTTTGTTGTTGTATTTTTTTTCTCTCTTTTCCCCTCTTCTCTCCCCTCTTTTGGGCTATCTCCCCTACCCCAATTCTGTCTATCCAAAAAACTTTTTACCCGTTGTATTCCACTTTACTATCGCTCGTTCCTTCGCGAAGATTCGAACCCTTGGGGGGGGGGGGGGGGGGGGGGGGGGGGGTTTTTTCAATTTCCAAAAACCAAAAACCCCCCCCCCCCCCACCCCCCGCCGTAAACCCTTTTCACCTTGCCCCCTCCACCGCCCCCCTACTGTTTCCCACTACGCTTTCTACTACTACTACACACAAACTACTACTCCCACTACAATACTACTACTACTACTACTACTACTACTACTACTACTACTACAACTACTACTACTACTACTGCAAAACTACTACTACTACTTACTACTCCCTTACACTACTACTACTACTACTACAACTACCTACTACTACTACAACAAAAAAACCCCAATATGTCTTTTTCCATTAAAAATCTGGAAAGTTCGTTCCCTGACGCTGACCTTTGCTTTTCAAAATTTGATCACCCCCCCCCCCTGGGGCACCCTATCCTCTACCCAAACCCCCGCTAACATTTTATTCATACTGCAAACCCACCATTGATACAGACATACAAAATTAGTTTTCATTATATTTTTTTTGTTTTCCACTTTTTTTTGTGTTTTGTTGTGCTGACGAAAAGGGGGGTACCCAAACGTTTCCCTTGTCTGTTTTTTTTTCCCATAAAGAAGCCTTTTCCCTTTCACTCTTTCGTTAGTATTTGGTTGGGGACCACAAACACAGTACAAAAGTCGTACCCGTGTCATCTTGCCCGTACTACTTAGGAAAATGACTGATACGAAACCTCTTCGATCGGGAAAAATTTGCACCAGAACGGTTTCCGGGACCAGGAAAAACCCACCAGGGAAAACCAAACGTACCCGGAAAAAGGGTTTCCACCAGGAACAAAAGCCAAAGGAACACAATCGTACCAGGGAAAATGAAAATTTTGCCGGAAATGCCCGCCGCTACTCCTTCCCCTGTTTTTGTTTTTTTGGGGGTATTGAGGGAAAAATTTTTATCGTACCCAAAAAAAAAACTCTAGACAGTATCAATATTTTAATTTTTTTACAGCGTGGTTTTTCCCCAGGAGGAACATAGGTACGCCAACTCTAAATTTTTTTAAATCTTTTTTTTTATTCCATTTTAAACCCCCAAAAATATATTTAAATATTCAAAAAAAGCCATTTAAATTTGTTTTTAAAAAACCCCCCCCTCAATACTATTTTGGGGATCGATAAAAAACATCACGGGGACCAGTCCCCCATATTTGCCTCGGGGTTTTGGGGAGCACTCTTCCCTCAGGGAGCCATTGCCACAGACCGGGAGGCCATCTGGTGGATCGGGGCAAAATGTCTCACTGTCTCACAAAAGCTCGCCTGAGGACAAGCTTCAGGAGAGCCATATGCCACAGACCGGTAGCGCCATCTGGTGGATCGGGGCAAAATGTCTCACTGTCTCACTATAGCTCCCCCTGAGGGACAAGCGATCAAATCGAGCGGGTTTTCGTCGAGTCCTCTAAAATCGAGCGGGTTTCGAGTCAGTGACGTCATCGAGCAGTGATTCGTTTGAAAAAATAAAACACGAGCATCTCGTTTGCCACAGGAAACTTCACAGACCCCTCCCTCTCTTATGTCTGTGGCTGGCTTGACTGCAGCTGGTTATGATGGGGGCTACCCAAGGCTACCACACACAGGTGAATGCCCTGGGGCTACCAGATGGCCAAGTTCAAAATTGGTTACTAAGAAACGCTTTTCTATTATTATTCATTTTAAAAAAACATCTTTTATATTAAAAAAAAAGGAAAAGATAAGTTTATCCAACTGTAGTGGATTGTATTGTTAATCAAAACCAATGAGTTTTTCAAGGAGTCAGAATGCTTGTGGTGTTATGGCTATTTGGGTCTATTTGCCTACTTGGGCAAGAGAAATCTGGCTGTCTGCCAGCCATGATTATTGATCGTTCGTTCGCATCACACACACACACACACACACACACACACACACACACCACACCGCCACTCAAACAGTTGTTGATAGTGAAGGCTTGAGACCCCCCCCCCGACCACCACCACCACCATCCCGCTGTCACCTTGACATTTCATATTTACGTCCGCCAAAAGTTGTCGGCCGCCCCCACCTCCCATTTGTCACTGGTCGTCATCACCTCTTGTGTGTGCGGGAAGAGCTCATGCCTTTCATTATTTGAAAAATAAATGAACAAGAATGGTGTGTTTTTATTAGGTAGGTAGATAATAATAATATTTAGCAGGTTCCACCCATACACACACGGATTGCCCGGACACGATGATAACGATGCCGACGACAATGGATGACGATGATAATGATGATGATGATTATCGTGTTTCTGATTAAAAAATGATAATACTTTAGCAGGTTCCACCCCCACCCCCCACAACGGATAGACCGGACCCGAAGATGATGATTGTGGTATTGCTGGCTGTTACGGCTGTGATGGGATGATGATAATGATGATGTTGATGATGATGATGATGATGATGATGATGATGATGATGAATGATGATGATGATGATGATGATTGATGATGACGATGGCGCAGATGGTGATTATTTGTTCGGTCGCTCAGTGGTTACGGTGTCTCTTGTCACAAAATCAAGCCTTGTCAATGGCCGGATGAGTGACAGTGATTGTTGAAAATTGTGATCCAGACGTTAAGTCCGTGTGTAAGGCACTTGACTCAGGTGTGAATGTATTCCTATCTTATAAGCAATGACGGGTATTGTAAAGAGCTTTAACACAAAAAGACTTCAAACAGCGATCGGTACCTACTGTACGAAATGGATGTATGGTCGATATGGCGTGCCGGAGGAATAAACTAAATTAAATATTGTGAAGTTCATTGAGCATGGTAAATCCTTGGAAATGCGCTTTGAACTAATACACCTGCTAGACAACTCCGATTCCAATATAAACGACTGATTAATGTTCCCATATATAAACTATAGTTAGCTGAAAATCTTTTTTTGTCGGGACTCCAAAAGTATGGAACGAATTAGACAAAGAAATCAAAGGGGTCTTTTAAGGAGCACTGATTGTTTTTAGATTGATTATTACATGGAAATGTGTTGATATTTATTTTATCCATTATTATTAGGGTGGGGGTGGTGGTGGTGGTGGTGATGATGAAGATTTCCCGCTGATATGATGGTGATGATAAATAAATTAAACATAATTCCCTTTATTCATCCCCTAGGGGAGATTCGTCTTTCGGGTCATTCTAAGGGAAGACTGGAATAACCCAAGCAACAGCCGCAGTGCAGCGCCGCAAATTTAGTTAGGACAAGGTGACTTGCTCAAGACCACTCAGCGGCGGGTGATCGAACTCGGTACCTTTCGGGTGCCAACTAAAGACCGTACCGATGCCCCTGATGATGATGATGATGATGATGATGATGGATGATGATGATGATGATGATGATGGATGATGATGATGATGATGATGATGATGATGGGAACTAACAAAGAATACACAGGCATCTAAAATTGAAACATTCCATATTCAAAGCTAATGTTTTACTTTAAGAAATTGAGCTTTACAATATCCACTAAAAAATAATAGCATAGATCATAAACAAATGTTTAACTGTAGTATAATATAACATATAGATATAGTTTTGTACAGTATTTCAACTTACGGACATCCATAGAATGAAGCACAATTAAAATATACACAAACTATAATAGTAATTGGTAGATTAAGCATTGAATTCACAGTTATATTTCGTTCCACTTTGAATGTTAACCAATAATTAATTTTACCTTCAACCGAGAGAAGTTAAAACTTTTACAAGTTTGAAATTGGAGGGATGGTTCTTCTTTCTTGGGATTCATAGCGTGTGTGTGATGCAATTCAGAGATGAATTTGGTTTTGTAAAGTAAGGTCACGCCAAGGAGTTATGGGGATAGCTAATCAGAAAGAATGTTCCAATTTAGATACCCAATGATATTCAGATGCTTTTGATTAACAACTTTAGCGGGAAGAGACAGAGCTAGAACATCAATTGCAATTTTAGCTACTCTTGAACGAGACGCGAACCTCAGGGTATATGCACGTTAGAGTCTTGTTTGGAAAGGGTAATTAGCAGGAGATTTGCATACAATGGGCAGACAATTGAATCTTTGCGAACGGAAATCCACACCTCGAGTTAAAACACTCAGAACGTGGACAGTTTATTCTACAGTTAAGCTAATGTAAACATACACTCTTCAAACCCATTGTATAACGGGACGCTAGATACCACTCACTTTCCGCTTAAGGCTTATTCACCTGTTCAATGTCAACTCCGATGCCTATGTGTTTAAGTAAAATATACACTAAAACTACCCATCATATCCATCGTTCGAATACACATAACTACAGATAGAACGAAATTGACGTCACTCGGCTCCTTGTTATTGTTTTTCTTTTAAAAAATTGAGTTTACAATATCCACTAAAAAATAATAGCCTAGATCATAAACAAAAGTTAACTGTGTATAATATACATATAAATTTTAGTTTTTTTTACAAGTATTTCAACTTACGGACATCCATAGAAAGAAGGGACAATTAAAATTTTACACAAAAATTAATGTAATTGGGAGATTAAGCATTGAATTCACAGTTTTATTTCGTTTTCCCCTTTGAATGTTAACCAATAATTAAAATTTTTCCTTCAACCGAGAGAAGTTAAAACTTTTACAAGTTTGAAATTGGAGGGATGGTTCTTCTTTCTTTGGGGTTTATTGCGTGTGTGGATCAATTTTAGGGGATGAAAATTTTTGGGTTTTTTAAAGTAAAGGGCCGCCAAAAGGGGTTATGGGGATAGTAATCAGAAAGAATTTCCCAAATTTTGATACCCAATGTATTCAGATGCTTTGATTAACAACTTTTGCGGGA
>NW_027625573.1:0-6912 GCF_034508935.2 Berghia stephanieae
GGGGGTACTCCATTTTAAACACATAAAACTGTGAGAATGTGAGTAAAGACCTTCCAAGGACTTAACTATGCGCCGTTTCAGAGCGAGAAAACGAACCTTGGACCTTCTGATCCGAAGGCGAGCGCCAAACCACTAAAACCACATTAAACCCGCATCAGATTGCACGTGATCGCACACATAAAATGGTAACAACGCATCTACACAACGATTTTTTGTCCCAGGCTATTGTTCCAATGCTTTGTCGACATCATATTTTGTCTACTGCCCGCCATGTTTTTGATTTATCATCCACTTTTTTACGGTTTTTACCTAGTGTCAGTCTCCGGGTTTCCCCCCTTGTCAAAAAATACCTCTTTTTTTTTATCACGGATTTTTGGCTTCGGGCCTGCCAACTGCTTTTTTTCATTACTTTACTCTACCGCTTTGTCACACTGTAGCCATCGTAACTTACTTATCGCCTGACACTAGAACCATAGCCATCTTTTTAACTTACTGATAAGCCTGACACTGACCAAAAAAAAAACTGACGTCAAAATGCCAGCCTATAGCCACAAAATAAAACAAATCGTGAGTTGTATTCAATAGTTCAACCAAATGTGCCACTTGTTTTCCAGGGAGCACTACTAAACGACAACTCACTAGGCGGTGCAAAAACCAAAATAAGGACGTCAAAATCCCAGTTAACATTTTTTGGGTTTCAGTGCCAGGTTATAACTTAACGATGGCTAACCTAAACCGTAGCCATCGTTAACAAAAAAAAACCCTGACACCAGAACCCTCTAGGACTGGCAGTTTGACGCCCATTTGTCTTAGTAGAGCTCATGGAAACAAGTTATTTCATTGGTTGAACTATTGAAAAACAACTCACAATTTGATTTTTTTTTTGTGGCAAAAGACTGGCATTTTGACGTCATTTTTTGGTCATGTCAGGCTATAACTTCCCACGATGGCTTTCGCTAGAACCCACAAAGGGAACTTAATTTTTTGATGTCATTTTTAGTTTTTTGCACCGTCTAGTGAATACGCTTCAACAGTCATCACGTCACTTCCCCTCGTAATGAGCATGGTAACTAGTAACACTGGCTTCAAAACTATCGGAAACAATGGCGGACGCCCGTATGAAATATTTCTCCGGCTAGCAAAAAAAAACGCTTCCAGGGGAAAAAAAAAACATAAATTTGATCATGTTTTGACTTTTACACATTCTGATAAAAAGGGCCCATATGAAAAGGGAATGAAAATTTTCTAGCCAGCATGAAGAAAAAAAAGTAATAAATTTTCTTTGTTTAGAACCAAATGGCCGCCGTTGCCTGGCGGCGTGACATCAGACTACTGAATCCTATTGTCCTTAAAGAGCTTTAGAAAGGGAAAACCCAAGGATCCCATTGGTCGAACTAATTGAATACAACTCACGATTTGTTTTCTTTTGTGGCCAAAGACTAATCTTTTGACGTCCATTTTTTGGTCAGTGTCAGGCTATGAGTTAACGATGGCTACGGTCACACCTGGCTACCTGACAAAATTTCCCATTTTTCATTATGGCCACATTTTTTTGGGTTGAAGTGATTATTTGGATTATTTCGTTATATCATAACTTGCTCATAGTTGCGGGTCGGATAACCGAATACAATCAGGGGATTGATTCACATTGTTTAATGATATCAAATTAAGAAATTAAGGAGCAGGCACCAGGGGCAAGATAAAGATCTGAACAAGTGTTGTTATGAAAGGTGCCAGACAAAAGCAATAAAGAAAAAAAACAAGGAAAAAACCACCCCCAAAAATCAGTCTACCTCGACTGAGGATCGAACCCAGTTTTTTCTGATTCCCGGTCAGATGTGCTACCAAACACCCTAATGGTAGCACGCCCTGACCTGTAATCAGAAGGGTCTCAGGTTCGATCTTCAGTCAAGATAGACTGATTTTTTTTTGAGAAGGGGTTTTTTTTTTCTATTTTTCTTTCTTGCTTTGTCGGCACCTTTCATAAAACACTTGTTCAGATGGTTGTTGTAATGGGTAAATTTTTATTGCTTTGGGTTTGAGAGTGTTTCCATTACAATAATGAGCCCATACAATTTGGGTTATCAGACCTACCTGCAAACAAGTGCAAGTCGTTTGGGTAATATGGCTCCAAAATATTCAACATTAAACTAATTTTGTGCGCCATAAAAAATGATATTTCAAGAGTTACCATGAGACTAGATATGTTTGTAAAAAAATTTTTAAAAATTTACAGAATCTTTAAGCCAAAAAAATCTATCTAAAAAAAAAATAATAAAATATTTACAACAACAACACAAAACAAACAAAAAACCCACCAAAAATGCACCAAAAGAAAATTTGAGCTTTATATAGCGCGATATCCAAAAACGTGCCAAAAAAAGCTTTTACACGGGGTCCCTGAAAAACCCAGCAACACTTAACATGTAGGACCGGACATGTTGGGCGAATTACTTTTTTTTTCGGACAGAGACAACGCTGTTAAGGGGCCAGGTCCCTCATTTTTAAAAAAAAACCCGGGTACGGTGAGAGCGAGGCGGGAACCTAGGATCTTCCGATCCGGAAGCGAGTGTCATACCACAAAAACCACATAGCCACATAAAAAAAAAACAAAAAAAAAAAAAAAAACCAAACAAACAAACAAAACTATCGTCTCTAGAAGGTGACATACGAAACGGACCCAAAAACAATTTCCCCTACATTATTCAATTTTTTTTCCCACGTGACTCCCTTGTAGATTTGCCAACTTGAAAATTTTAGAATTCGTCATTTTTGGAAGGTAAAAATTGTAGTCGCTATCGTTAACTTTATTAAAATCAACAATTAATCATCATAAAGGAATAAATAAACACTTCAAAATCTTTAAAATTATTAGGTTTGTGGCATCAACTTTCATTTTAAACGAATTTTTTAATCACTTTAAAGATGCTCACGAAGGTCTGAAATTGGAGCCACATTTCGTAATTTCTACTTTTTTTTGATTTTTTTTTTTTTTTTTGTAGTAATAGGTTCGGTCCCTGCCCTTGTCACGTGGATAATTGGATTCAGTAGTCTGATGTCACGCGCCCGGCAAACGGCCGGCCATCTTGGTTCTAAACAAAGAAAAGCATTACTTTTATTCTTCATGCTGGCTAAACTTTTCATTTCCCTTTTCATAAGCCTTGTGATTCAGAATGTGTAAAAGTCAAAACATGATCAAATTGATGGGTTTTTTTTTTTCCTCTGGATACCCGTTTTAAAGCTCGCCGGAGAAATATTCATACGGCCCTCCGCCATTGTTACGATAGTTTAGGGGCCAGTGTTACTAAGTTACCATACGTCATTAGGAAGGAGGTGACGTTACGACTGTTGAAGACTATTAGGATTTAAGTCTCGTGGTTACAACGTGAATTCCCCCCCACGGACAACTTATTTTTTAAGATTATAACGTCATTAGAAGGAGGTGACGTTACGACTGTTGAAGACTATTAGGTTTAAGTCTCGTGGTTACAACGTGAATTCCCGGCCACGGAAAAACTTATTTGTTTTAAGATTATAATGTCAACGTCATTAAATTTAAAATGGATGTCCAAAGGGCATTCCCCATTTTCAGAAATGCTGACTGGTCGACATCGTTTCATTTATTAATTTCTTTCATTATAGTAGTTCGAAGATGACGTCACTCAGGCCATTGTTATTGTTTTTTTTTTCCATCCGCCCTTTATGAGTAATTCTCACTTTAAAAATGTATATTAAACCAGACTAAAAGTTCATGGTTACAAAAGAGTTTTGTGTGTTGGTCCGTTATACCTTCCGGATGGCAATGTGGTGATCTTCTTAGCCAAGCGCATACTACTATATTATAAACGTTGAGGTCAATCCGACGTGTACTTTTTTGTTGTCTGATAAACCCGACTAGTATGTCCATCGTTGTAACGAAATACTATCAAAACAACGCAAACCCATTGTCCATTTTAAAAAAAAAGTTAAAAAAATAGCCATCAATGTTAATTAATTGATAATATTGAGTTTTGTTTTGTTTGTTTTTTTTTTTTTTTTTTTTTTTTAGTATTATTTAAATAAGCCCATAATTGTGTGTTTGGTTATCAGACCTGGCTAATATGTGCACTTTGGCCTGATCATTTTCTATTATTCCCCGACTTGTCGGGGGGGGGGATGGGGGTGAAAAAAAAATTTATGTAATAAAAATTGCAAACATGATGTCTAAATACCTTTTTTTCAAGCCATTTTCCCCGCCCGTTTCTTTTTTCGAGTTTTTGGAATGAGTTTAATGACTGTTTGCTTGCCAAAAATATTCAGAAAAAATTCATTCTGCGCTGCGTTCGCAAGTGTGACGTCCCCCAATTGATTACTGTGGGGTACCGATCGAGTACAGTTCGAACAACTGAAAACAATTAACACAATTTTAGAGCAGATTTGTCAGGATGATTTAATGCCATACTGTTTTTGGTTACAGAAGTAAAATCAAATTAGTTAGAACGTCATGACATAATCTAACAGTGATTATACTTTGATTTTTTTTTAAATATTGACTCTCTATGGCAACAAGAAGCACATTGTCATGTTTTTTTATTTAATATAATATAATATAATATAATATAATATAATATAATATAAATATAATGAATATAAAAATAATATAATATAATATAATATAATATAATAAATAATATAATTCATCGGGTCGAAGCAACGATAGTTTTGATTTCATGAGGGGACAATTCGATGTCACGTCACTTCCCCATTGATGTCTTCCATACACCAATATCGCAACAGGCATCACTCTCACTTTAGTCGAATAGGCTGCTGTGTGTTTGTAAGTATCTTTTCCTAGGGATATAAAAATTTTGGGCCAGAGCTATACAATTATTTTCACCCGTCTAGTCACTGACGACGCCAAACATATCGCTTGACTTTTTTTATCAGGACGAGACACTTTACCCCCCTAGCCCACTAAAAGGAAAACTTTGCCAAATTTCTGTTGTTGTTCAAACAAAAGGGTTTGCATCTCTCTGTTTAAAAAAACTTGTCCCAAAAACTTCTCTATTCGACAAACTTGTGACATGTGACAGTTTTTTAAAAATAAGATTTAAGTAACAAGAAATCCAGCAACGGTGCGCTCTTTTTTTATTTGTTTAATATGGCCGTCCCTACACATGTGCTAAAGCAACTTCCCTTATCTTAGTATGATTGTTGGCTACCTCTCTTACTTACAGTGTGGGTATTTTACTTAGACACCCCACCATTGATAGTAAACCTGTGTAGTTTACTTGTTTACCATTTACCTGTCATTGTTTTACTTTATGATCACTGTCCGAGAGGGTGTTATCTAGTGCCTACTTCTGTTTACTTTAGAAAATGACAACTTAGATAACCACGGGCCTCTCGGACAGTCATCTTACTGTAAACAATGGTAGTGATTGTTTGACACAGCAAAAATACAAAAGGGTTTACGATCGATGCATGAGTCTTAGTAAAATACCCCCCCCCTTGTTCTAACCGATAAACAAAAAAACGAGTAGAGAACCAACACAGAAAACTGTGTGAATTTAAAAGTTCATAATGTGATGGATGAAAAAGTGTGATAACTAGTTTCACCCCTTTGGCGGTATAAAAAACAATGACATGGTCAGAGAGAAAGAGATCGATATAAAACACATTATTGTTGACAAAACAATCGACTATGTTTTTTTCCGAGCACGTGTGAAGTGCCCACTATATGGCCATGGTATGACATCGCTTTTTTGGGTCGGAAGGTCCTGGTTTGAGCCTCGCTCGGCGCATAGTTGAATCCTGGAGAAGGCTCTTTTCTCACATTCCCCTCACCGTACACAGGTGTAAAACGAGTACCTGAACCGGGTTAAACAGCGTTGTCTTTGTCCAAAAAAAATTTTGTAATATCGCCTAACAGGCGTAATGTCCCGTTCCCAAATGCTATGTTGCTGTTGGCCCGGGAAACCCATTAAAACACTTTGACAAGTTTAGTGGATATGCCTAATATAAAAGCTCAAGGTGTGTCATTAAGTCCATGTTTATTGGTCAAAAACCTAAATGGTTTAATATGTTTTATTTTGTTGGGTTTTTAAGCATTCCCCCTCATAAACTATTTGTATATTGATGCTTATGGGGTTTAGCCAAAACAAAACGGGAAAAAAAAAAAAAACCCCATAGATAGTATGCAGATGACGTCACTCAGGCCTTTGTATTGTTTTTTTTTTCCATCCGCGTTTGTGAGTTGTTCTCACTAAACTGTATTAACCAGACTATAAAAGTTCATGGTTACCCAGAGTTTTTTGTGTTGGTCCGTTATACTTCCGGATGGCAATTTTGTGAACTCCTTGGCCAAGCGCATTCTATCTATAAGGACTGGCCATTCGGATATGACGTACCAACACACACAAAACTATGTGTAACATTGAACGTTTATCTCGGTTTGAGAGAATTTTGGGTGAGAATACTCATAAAAACGCTGGCAAAAAACAAAAAAACCAAAAAAAAAAACAAACAAACAAATAACAAAGAGCTGAATGATGTCAATTTCGTTCCCTCTATTGTAGTCCCCCTTTTCCCCTGCCACTTCCCCCCCCCCCCCCCTTTTTTTTTTTTTTTTTTCCCCCCCTACAAATAAGAGGGGGAGGGGAGAGGAAATTTTGGTCGTAGTTTGTCATTTTTTTCATGAAAAAAAAAAAAAATTAAAAAAACATGAGACAAAAAAAAATAATACATATTTAAAGAATAAAGAATTTCTTTTTCTCATTAATTTGACCAACTGGTCAATTTCCCGGGAACCTCCTCCCCCTTTTTCACAAGTAACATTGCAAAATACGTTATTCAATTGATCATAGATGGCGCTCTTGTTGTCTTCGTGTAATGGCGTGCTTGTTACCTTTCATTGATTTTTTGGTCTCTTTT
>NW_027625574.1:0-6910 GCF_034508935.2 Berghia stephanieae
CAAAATTTTTTTATATGTAGCGCTTTATAGACTTTTTGCAATTAAAATTTGGGGACAAATGATCGAACACAGATTTTGAAAAATTTTTTTTGATCCCTAAAAACTAGGGAAGCCTTTTTAAAACCCGGGAAACTAGGAAAAAGGTACCAGGGTTTTGCCGATTTGGCATTTTTTGATACAAATTCCAAGAATTAGTTTCCCTTTAAAAAAATCCGTTTGGCTTCGAAAATTTGGGTCAGGCATGTTCATTTTTGGGAAAACCACAAAAAAAATTCATTAATTCAGCTTTAAGTCAACATCAAAAATTCTTTTTTTGATGCGGAGGGGTCGCATATAAACCCAACTTAAGAGAAATTTATAACTTCAATTGGATTCAGTATCTAATGTCCGCCCCCCCCCGGCAACGGGGGCCTTTTGGGTTTTCAAAACAAAGAAAATCTTACTTATATTCTTCAAGCGGCTAAAACTTTTTATGTCTTGTGCCCAGAATTTAAAAGTCAAAACATGATAAAATTAAAAGGGGGTTTTTTTTTTCCCTCGGGATACGCTTTTATTCTCGCCGGAGAAATATTTCAAAGGGGCGCCCGGGGCCACTTTTTCCATAGTTTAGAGCCCGTTTTGCAAGTTACCAGCGCATTGGGAAGGAATGCGTTACGACATTGAATCCTTGGGTGGATTTTTTTTGGTGGCTCATCGTGGGTCTTTGCTTCGAAAAGTACGATTCGTCTTTCCGCCGCTGGGGGCTGTGGGGGCCTTGAGAAGTCACCTCCCCCTGCTATATTTGCGGCGCGCATTGGGGCTGACCCCGGGGTTTTCCATCTTCCCTTAGAAAAACCCTAGAGAAAAATTTTTAAATTTCCCCCGGGGTGAATAAAGGAATTTCTTTTTTTTTAAATTAATTTTTATCTTTTTTTTGCTTAGGGTCCGCCAAGCACAGGGGTTTAAGAAGACGGTTTTTTTTAAAAAAAAGGAAAAAACAAACTGAGACTACAAAAAAAAAACACCCGAAAGGAGATCCCCAAAGGGAGGGATTGTGGGGCATGTGTCTGGGGGTATGACACCCCCTTTTAATCGGAAGGGCCTGGGGTTTTAGCCTCCTCGGTACTAGTTTCTCCTTGGGGAAAAGGCTCTTTATCACATTCTCTACCGTACTCGGTGTAAAAGGTAATGGGCGTTAACACGCGGGCTCTTTCGGAAAAAAAAAAATTTTAATATCGCCCAACGGGTTCATGTCTTTTTCTAAATGTTTCGTGTTTTTTGTTTGGGGAGGGATCCCCCGTAAAAAACGCTTTGAGCATTTATGGGAATTGCGCTATATAAATCCAAGCCAAGTAGATACTGGCTTATTTAATTTTTAAAAAAATCCATCAAACCATGGCATTATAATAAAAAAATTTAACCCCTTTTGGTCTAGGGACAATCCGCGTTCCCACCAAGGGAGGAAGTGTTTTTGGTGTCGCTAATTCAATAAACAACTTGGTGCCCGAAAGATCCCTAGGGGCCCCCCTTCTTTATTTCATCACTTTACTCGTAGCGCCCCCCAGGGCGACGTGGACTTGTCTTTCCCTAAATTGAAAAGGGCAACTTCAAAGGGCTTTTTGTACCTTTGATCTTTGAAAATGTGACATTTAATCCCTCGCACCAGACCGTTCTACCCCCCGAAGGTCTATGAATGAGCACCGGTTTCCCATTTCTTCTCGAACCATGCCCAATATGCCTGAAAGGGGAATGACCTATTCCGTGGTGCACCTCCCTTCCCTGAAGCCCGCCTGCTCGGGTGGCAGGGCAGCGTCTAAGACCGGCCCCCTTTCGGTTTCACCGAACTCGCTCCAGAAGTTTGTACAAGCAGCTCAGAAGTGATATGGGTCTGTAATGTCGACATCCTTTGCCGTTCCCTGGCTGTAGGATGACAACTATCTTAGCGTGCTTCCACACTTGTGTGAGCTTTCCTTTTGCAAGGACGTCAAGCATTGCCTCTGTCAGCCAGGCCCGTGCCCTGGGGACCAGATGCGTCACCATATCTCTTTCTGATACCACCCGTTTTAAATTAAATATAAATATATATTTTCATTTCCTACGCAGCCTGATGATGTCGAGTTCGTGGATGAAGTAAGTCATGTTCCCTCCCTCTCCTCCTCATCCTCCTCCACCTCCTCCTGCTCCTCCTCCTCTACCACCTCCTCCTCATCTCCTCCACCTCCTCCTCCTCTCTTCTTCTTCTACTTCTTCTTCTATCTTCTTCTTCCTTCTTCTTCTTCTTCTTTTCTTCTTCTTCTTCTTCTTCTTCTTCTCTTCTTCTTCTTTTCTTCTTCTTCTTTTCTTCTTCTTCTTCTTCTTCTTCTTCTTCTTCTTCTTCTTCTTCTTCTCTTCTTCTTCTTCTTCTTCTCTTCTTCTCTTCTTCTTCTTCTTCTTTTTCTTTCTTCTTCTTCTTCTTCTTCTTTTCTTCTTCTTCTCTTCTTTCTTCTTCTTCTTTCTTCTTCTTCTTCTTCTTCTTCTTCTTCTTCTTCTTCTTCTTCTTCTTCTTCTTCTCTTCTTCTTCTTCTTCTTCTTCTTTTCTTCTTTCTTCTTTCTTCTTCTTCTTTCTTCTTTCTTCTTCTTTCTTCTTCGTTTTCTTCCTCTTTCTTTCTTCTTCTTCTTCTTCAAATTCTCCCTTTATAATAATAATAATAATAAAATAATAATAATACACATTTATATAGCGCTCATTCCGTGTAAAACACAAGCTCTGGCACTTTACAATATAAATATCAATTTTTAAGTGAAAAAAAAAAAAAAAAAAAAAAAAAAAAAAAAAAAAAAAAAAAAAAAAAAAAAAAAAAATAATGATAATAATAAAAATAAATAATAATAATAATAATAATAATAATAATAATAATAATAATAATAATAATAATAAAATAATAATAATAATAATAATAATATAATAATAATAATAATAATAATAATAATAATAATAGTAATGATAATAATAATAGTAATAATAATAATAATAATAATAATAATAATAAACATCATCATCATCATCATCATCATCACATCATCATCATCACATCATCATCATCATCGACATTATCATCATCATCATCATCATCATCATCATCATCATCATCATCATCATCATCGACATTACCATAATCATTGGCATCATTCATCGTCATCATCATCATCATCATCATCATCATCATCATCATCATCATCATCAACAACAACAACCAACAAAATAATCACAACAACAACAACAACAACACAACAACAACAACAGCAGCATCAGCAGCAGTAGCCATATTACAAACGTCAGCCTTACACTAGGGAAAAAGAATAACACGTATTTGAAATACCAACATATTAACTCACTCAACCCTAACACCGACTATATCCGTAATTCATCTGGGTTACTTTTACCCCATGCCTATTTATTACATTTTACAAATTTGTAGGCGTTGTATAAAAGATAATTTTTTTTAGTTTTTGCACGTTAATGATTTTGAAAAAAACTATGCCCTCCCTCGTTTTTTTTACTTTTTTTTTTCCAATTTTGAAAAGAAAAGAAAAATTTTTAGGTTTTGAGTGATTTAAAATTCGTGTTATTTCAGAGTGCGGTCCCCCAGTGAAATGTCACCATTTCTATGAAAACATTGAAATTATTCTCATTCCATCCGCAGTAAAATGTCACCAGTTATTACAACATTTAGTTATTCTCACCCACCAGCAGTGAAATGTCACCAGTTATGACAACATTTGAAATTTATTCTATTCCATCAGCAGTGAAATGTCCCCAAATTTTATGAAAAACACTTGTAATTTATTCTCATTCCATAAAGCAGTAAAAAGTCCCCAGTCTATGACAAACTTGTAATTTATTTCATTCCTTCAGCAGTGAAATGTCCCCAATTCTATGAAAAACACTTGAAATTTTATTCCATTCCATCAGCAGTGAAATGTCACCAGCTAGACAACACTTGAAATTTTTTCTCATTCCTTCAGCAGTAAAATGTCACCAATCATGACAACACTTCTAAGTTATTCCACCCTTTTACATGTTTTTCCCCATTTGTTTCCAAAAAGGAAAAAAGAGAAGAAGACCCCAAACACGAAGGGGAAAACAATGATTTTTTATTCGACGAGAAGTTCTATCAGCAGGTATGGAGTAAAGCATTTTTTAATTATATTTTTAGTGGTATGACTTTTGCTGCTGCTGCTGCTACTACTACTATTCTATACTCTACTACTTATACTACTACCCACTACAACTACTACTACTAACTACTACTTCTACTACCAAACTACTACTAATAATCTACTACTACTACTATATATACACTACTACTATTTTTACTATATACTACTATTACTACTTTCTACTACTCTACTACTAAATACTTTCTATACTACTATACTACCACTACTACTACTTTTATACTACTACTATACTACTACTACTAATACTACTTTACTACTACTACTACACTATAAATACTACTACTACTATATAATTTCTATACTATATTACTAATACTATATACTACTTACTATATACTACCCACTACTATACTATACTACTATACCACTACTTTCTAAAAAAATACTACTACCCCTACTATACTAAATACTACTACTACTACTACTATAACTACTACTACTACTACTACTACTACTATTACTACTAAATTTCTACTACTTCTATACTATACTATACTTTTTTTCTAATTTCTACTTTCTACTATACACTATACTACTACCACTACTTTCTAAATTTCAATTTTTTACTACTACTACTACTACTACTACTACTACTACTACTACTATATATAAATACTGCTACTGGGGCTTCTACTACTACTACTTTCTTAATACTACTACTACTACAAAACTATACTACTATTAAAAGTTACTATTTCTACTTCTACACTACTACTACTACTACTATTTCTACTACTACTACTACTACTTAAAACTACTACTACTACATATTTCTACTACTTTCTACTACTTCTACTACCCATACTACTACTACTCCCACTACTACTTTCTACTACTACTACTACTACTACTACTGGTACTGCTACTGCTGCTTCTACTACTATACTACTATACTACTACTAAATACTACTACTACTATACTTTTATATTTCTACTACTTTAAATTTTCATCATCATCATCTCATCATCCTCATCATCATTTATCATCATCATCATCATCAAAAATTTTTATTATTATTATTGTTATTATTATTATCATCATCATATTATTTTTTTTTTATTATTATTATTATTTTTATTTTTTATTATTATTATTATTATTATTATTATTATTATTATTATTCTTTTTATTATTATTATTTATTATTTTATTTTTATTATTTTTATTATTATTATTATTAAATTTTTTTTTTTTTTATTATTATTATTATTATTATTATTACACAGAGAAGGGTTTCCCTGATGAAGATTTAAAACCAGTATCTTCCAAAGCCCTTTGGGGGGCGGGAGAGTGGGGAAAAGAGCGACATTCAAACGTCATTCCGCAATCTGGCCTCATCGCATTCCGTTTGTCTTCATGCTAGCTATCCTCAAGGTTGGTGATGGTGATGATGATGATGTGGTATGATGATGATGATGATGATGATAACGACGACGACGACGGACGATGATGATGATGATGATGATGATGATGATGATGATGATAACGACGACGATGATGATGATGATGATGATGATGATGGTGATGATGATGATGGATGAGATGATGTGATGATGATGATGTTGATGATGATGATGTGATGATGATGAGGAGAGGAGGAGGAGAGAGCAAAAGGAGGAGGAGGAAGAAGAGAGAAGAAGAAGAAGAAGAAGAAGAAGAAGAAGATGAAGAGAAGAAGAAGAAGAAGAAGAAGAAGAAGAAGAAGAGGAGGAGGAGGAGGAGGAGGAAGAAGAAGAAGAAAAAGAAGAAGAAGAAGAAGAAGAAGAGGAGGAGGAGGAGGAGGAGCAGAAGGAGGAGGAGGAGGAGGAAGAAGAAGAAGAAGAAGAAGAAAAGAAGAAGAAGAAGAAGAAGAAGAAAAAGAAGAAAAGAAGAAGAAGAAGAAGAAGAAGAAGAAAAAGAAGAAGAAGAAGAAGAAAAAAGAAGAAGAGGAGGAGGGGAGAAGGAGGAAAAGGAGGAGGAGGCAGAAGAAGAAGAAGAAGAAGAAGAAGAAGAAGAAGAAGAAGAAGAAGAAGAAGAGGGAAAAAGAAGAAGAAAGAAGAAAAAAGAAGAAGAAAAAAAGAATGTTATTAATATCTTTTTTCCCCAGAACGTCGTCCAAAGTGAGACGAAAACATGAAAGATCTGATGGACCATCTGTGTGTGACGTGGGTGGAGGAGCCGTCGTTTGACCCCAACAACAACACCTAGAACAAACTCGTACTTGCATTTTGTAGGATCGGATACGAACGCGTAAGTTACAGTTTAAAACATCATCATCATCATCAATCATCATCATCATCATCATCATCATCATCATCATCATCATCATCATTCTCATATCATCACTTATTTTTCTTAATATTAAAATAGTCATTATAAACGTATTTCATGAAAAATTATTCTCCCTCTAATATTATTACATTTTCTCCTTTCCTCCTCATATTATTTTATATATATATATATATAATTTTTATATTATATATATATTTTATATATATATAAAATAATCTCACACACACACACCAAATATCTATCTATCTCTTTTACTGTCTATACATCTATCCACCATCTCTCTCTGTCTCTCCCTGACTCTTTATCTTTTCTATCGTTATCTCTCTGACTCTCTCTCTCTCTCTCTCTCTCTCTCTCCCCTCCCTCTTCTCCTATTTTTGGTATCGTTCTCCTCTTTCTTCTTCTATCTCTATACGATTTATTTTTTTCTATCACAAT
>NW_027625575.1:0-2500 GCF_034508935.2 Berghia stephanieae
AAACTACTCTATTTTACCAATTAATGATTGGGCGACTGAGATGTTCATTATTTGAAGAAAAAAGGAAGGTAAACTACATGTTGATTTCAAATAAATACAACCAAATACTTGCTTATTTATATAATGACTACTTGGCCATGACATCATATATTCGAAAACAATGGATCTTTTTGTTTCTAATCCTTAACTTATTCAAGCTAAATTCTAGACCCCACTTGTCATATAGCTAATGTTGTTTTGGCTTGAAAAGTGTGAATATGCACTCTCTCTCTCTCCTCTCTCCTCTCTCTCTCTCTCTCTCTCTCTCTCTCTCTCTCTCTCTCTCTCTGATGTTTATTTAGTAATAATGGCTGGCTGAGAAATTTATCGTTGGAAAAATTGATGGATCAAAAAAAATATTAGAAGATCAAATCTATATATGAGAATATATTTTTACAACGATAATGTAAATAACGGATTTGTGTAAAATTGTTGAGCTTGTTTATTTCTTTCTCAGATAAAAGAGTATAATTTTTATATTAACAATAGTTTCTTCTCTAAGCATTAAGTATTAGCATTATACAAAAGTATTTCAATATTAAATAAATGAAGTATCTATTCCTTTTGTGAAGCGCTTATGCCATATTTGCACAACTGCCATAAAGTATAAAACAAATTCAAATTACATTCCATGAAACTCAACATATATGATGTGATTATAAAGCACGAGATAATAAAACATGTACAAGAACATGATGATATTGTGATGTAATTTTGTGTGAATAAGATATCAAACTGTATAATGATAGGAGAAATGAATGGTAGATGCATTATTATTAAAGCGCACCGTTGATGAGACGATTTTACTATCTGTATGACAAAACAAAGCCTATCCAACCACAAGATAATTGTAAAACATATTCCTAAATGAAAATGTGTGAGTTGATGTCAACCATATCATTATTGTTTTTTGAAACGTTGGGATATTTTAAAAATCAAAATTAAAACAATGCTTACCCATAAAAATTCTTCATTGTTACCGCTATTTTCATATGATTGCGAATAAATTAAAAATTCTATCAAGCGCATAGAATTAAACGAATGAGAATACGTACGGAGACTAAAAAGTGTCCCCCAATGAAGCATTCAGCGCCATTATATCATGGGCTGGGAATGCAAACATTACCATTCATTCGGTCTCTTTGTCAACATAACGACACAAGAAAAACAACAAACAATATCAAAATCCACAATAAAATGGTTCAGAACTGTTGCGTATATTTTATGCTTCAATAAAGCTGTCAAAAATGAAGTTAAAGAATGTGTGTAATCGTGTATTATAATAACCTTTAATGTGTTTTCCAACCACCCACATCATCACTGTCACTACTACTACAACCACCATTACCACTTCATCACTACCACAATTACTACAACCACCAACACTATATCATTATCACTACCAATAGGGTACACCACCACTACATCATCATCACGACTACAACCACCACCACTCCATCATCATCACCACCACTACTACTACACCATCACTACCACCACTATTACAACAACCACCACCACATCATCATCACTACCTCTACTACTACAACCACCACCACAATATCATCACTACCACTACTACTACAACCACCAGCACCACATCATTATCACTACCACTACAACTATACCACCACCAGCACATCAACACCACTACCATAATACTACAACCACCACAACCACATCGTCATCACTACCACTACTACTGCAACCACCACCACCACCATATCATTATCATTACCACTACTACTACAACCACCACAACCACATCGTCATCACTACCACAACTACTACAACCACCACCACTATATCATTATCATCACCACTACATCATCATCACTACTACAACCACCACCACTCCGTCATCATCACTACCACTACTACTACATCATCACTACCACCACTATTACAACAACCACCACCACAACATCATCACTACCACTCCTACTACAACCACCAGCACATCATCATCACTACCACTACTACTGCAACCACCACCACCACCACCATATCACCATCATTACTACTACTACTACTACTACTACTACTACTTACTACTACTACTACTACTACTACTATTCTACTATTACTACATACTACTACAACCACCACCACCATATCATTACCATTACCACTACTACTACAACCACCACAACCACATCGTCATCACGACCACTACTACTGCAACCACCACCACCACCAGATCATCACCATTACAACTACTACTACAACCACCACCAACACATCATCATCACTACCACTACTACTACAACCGCCACCACATCATCATCACTATCACAACTACTACAACTACAACCACCACCACCACATCATCGTCAACACCACTACTACTACAATCACCAGCACCATATCATCCTCACTACCACCAGTACTACAATCACTACCATTAGGTTGTGGAGCTTTACTTCTTTTGAAATAAGGAAACTTCGGAATTGTATTTGGC
>NW_027625576.1:0-5000 GCF_034508935.2 Berghia stephanieae
GGAAAGTATAACGGACCAACACACAAACTCTTTTAACCATGAACTTTTTTTCGGGTTAATACAGTTTAGTGAGATAAACTAAAACTGCGGTGGCAAAAACAATAAAAAGGCCTGGTACGTCATCTGCATACTATCTAAGAGATAATGATATCCTAGATGCATCCCCAATTTTCCCCTCTTTTCCATCGCGCCCGGGGGGTCCGTCATCCCCGGGCTCTGGGGGGTCCATCAATACCGGGGGGCCCGATGAGTAATCACCCGGGGAATTAAATTTTTTTTTAAATTTAAAAAATCATCGTCCATTTTTTAAATCGAATCTTACTGTTATGACAAATGGCTCAAACCAGGTGAAATAATAACTGCAAAAAACATTTTTAAATAAAAAAACGTGAGCATTTTAAAGGCAATATCCCCTAAACTTATAAAAGGTTTTTCAGGGGGGTTCCCCCCCCCCCCCTTTTAAAATTTCACGGGCCAGAAGATAAATTTTAACATTCTTTTGAAATATTGACAAACAACATGAATTTCATAAAAATGATTATAACGAAAAGTTCACAATTCCAACACACGGATAACATTTTCCCCCCAAGAAAATAGGAATGAAACACTCCCCCCCAAAAACCCTAAAAAAACCCAAAACGACAAAAAATTTGATAGCTTTTTATCATTTACTTTCAACTCCGAGTTTTCAAACTATTCAAATATGTTTTTTTTGTTTTTTTTTTTTTTTTTTTTGTCCCATTACTCTTTTTTTTCTATTGTCCTTGAAAAAAGATGTTAAATACATTTATGCGTTTAGGTGCCAAATAAAAAGAGATTTTATCAAGAATTATTGGAAATGACTGACCTTGGTCCATTGTCCTTTTTTCCCGGGAAACCCCTTCTGCCGGGACTCCTGGGTTTCCGGGTTTTTCCCAATTAGATCTCCCCTCTTCCTCAAACGGGCTCCCACCCCCCTTTGGGCCCTGCACCCCCGCCTCGCTGTAACCCCCGGGGACCGGCCCTTTCCCTGGGACCAGTTCCCCTGGGGGTCCTCGCATAGAAACCCCGGGGATACCCAAAAATGGTGTTGTGTTTTATATAAACAAAGCTATTATTAAATCAAAAACCAAATGCTATAAAATTTGAACCCAAATTCAAAATTTTGTATTGAGTATCCATAGGGGTTTAAAACCCTTTTTGTTCATTAGCCCAATGGAATAGCTATCCTTTGAAAAGGGGTAGCTATAGCAAAGAACAACATTGAGAAAATGAAAAAATAATAATAAAATAAAATAATAAAATAAAAATAATAATAATAATAAAAAATTTTAAAAAAAAAAATACCCACCCCCCCAAAAAACTATTAAACCATCTCCCCACAAAAACCCATCCATCCATCCATATATCCACCCCTAAATTTCCAACCCACCCATCCATTCATCCATCAAACCAATCACCCACCCAACCACATCCCCCCAAATCTATCCATTCATCCATAAACCCCCACCCACCCTTTTGACCCCATTCCATCCATCTACCCAAATCACCCAAACCAATTCACCTACCCACCCATTCCCCACCCCTCCATCCATCAACATAACCCATTTTCCCCTGTGGGCCTTTACCCCTTTCTCTCCACGCCCCCAAAAAAACCCCCCCTTTTCCAGGGAAAACCCGCCATGCCAGTGTCGCCTGTCTCCCCCTTTCTGACCCACGAACCCGGGAAACACCCGTCTCCCTGGAACTCCTCTGTTTTCCTTTATCTCCAAAAAGGGGAACCAAAAGGGAAAGGGCTTTTTGAAACTTTTAAAACAACGCGGGGATGTGTACCCAAAATTTTCCCCGTACTTTTTGGCTTTTTGGGGTTTTCTTCTAAAAAATCAGGGAAGAATGCTCTAATAGACAAAAGGTTAGAAGCGATTTTTTTTGGGTCGGGGATAACTAAAAAACGGTAGAGTCAAGCTCTCCCCCCCAGGGGGGATTGTCATACCGGGTAAGGTGGGCGGGTTTCGACCCCCCACGCCCCCGGGGAAGTTTTTTTCTCTATTGTCTTCTAAAACTTTCCTACCACATTAAATTTCTTTTTTTCCCGGCTAAAAATAAATGAAAAAGTTGCCTGTCTTTTATGGACGCTTGCCGTGAATTGTGTGTGTTACTTCGAGGGTGATACCCCGGGATCCGGGTTCGAGCCTTGCTCGGCGCTTTTTTTTGAGTCTTTGGGGAAAAGGTTTCTTTACTCACATTCTCTAAACGTACTCAGGTGAAAAATTTGAGTACCTGGCCGTCAACAGCTTTCTCTGTGAAAAAAAAATGTAAAATCCCCAAAACGGGCGTCATGTCTCGTTCTACCCTGTTTCGCGTTTTCTGTTTATTCAGGGACCCTTTGAACAAACGCCTTTTACACGTTTAGTGGGTATTGCGCTATATTTAAAAGCTTCAAGTTTAAGTTTAAATTTTAAAATGCATTGGTCATAAAGCAGTTTGACAAAAATGAAAGAAAAAAACTATAAAAAGTTCATGATCTAAGAAAAAAAACAATTTGGGCCAGGGTTGGTAAACTGGAACTCCGTTGTTAAGGGGGTCCCAAAACAGAAATTTCCCTTTCTTTTTTTGATTTTACTGTTTGTTTGTTTTTTTCGTTTAGTTTATGCGCTTTTTTCTTTTTTATTTTTTAAAAAGGGACCTTTCCCCGCCCATGATCCCCTTTTAGGTCTGGAGGTGGAGGGGAAAAGTGGTGGTCTGTCCATGCCCGGGTTTCCCTTTCAAACCTCTCTCTCCTTTCTGGCCTTTCTCTCCCCCCTTAATTTCTGGAAGAATTTTATGTAATGGAAGGGTTTTGGTGGAAAAAAAAAAGAACAACATAAGATTAAAAATAGCAAAAATATTAATTTGTAACTGGGGCATTATCATTGTTAAAACATAGTCGTCTGTAGATTTGATACGTACCGTTTTATAGCCCTATAGTTTCATCTAATCAAATAAAAAAATAAATTTAAAAAAATACATAAAAAAATAAATAAAAAAATAAATAAAAAATAAAAAATAAAAAAAATAAATAAATAAATAATAAAAAAATAAAAAAATAAATAAATGAATAAAAAAATAAATAAATAAATAAATAAAATAAATAAAAAAAATAAATCCAAAGCAATACTTTGTTTTTAAAAGGGAAAATTTTTTGTCACTGTTTTATATCAACAAAACCCGAAATTTGATTAATGAAAATTTCCAAAAAAATTTAAACGAAGTCTACTTTTTACAAGTCTATCAAACCCCCATTGTTTTTGGGCCTACTATTGTTGTAAAGGGAAAAAACCCAACTTTCCAAAAACCCAAAGCGAAAAAATTGGGGCCCTATCAACAATGTTAACCCCAAAGCCCATGATTGCGATCAAATGACCAAAAGCCACCGTTTCCTTTTCTCCCCCTCTCTCCCCTCTCTCCCTCTCCTCCCCTCCCTCCTCTCCTTTCTCCCCCCCTCCTCTCCCTCTCCTCCTAATTCTTTAATCCCCAATGATATTTTTATTTTTGGTTTCTTGTATTTTCGTGGTGCATACTTTGTGTTTTTAAAAAAATTTATTCTTTTTTTTATTATTGGGATGACGACGATGACGACGATGACGACGACGACACGACGACGAAAAATGTTTGATGATAAAGGGAATGATGAGATATGAGATATGATGATGATATCACGACGGGGGACGGCGACGATGAAAAGATGATATTGATATGAGATGATGATAAATGAGATGATGATAAATGATTCACGACGGCGACGATGATATACTATTTTGAAAAATTTTAATTTCGATTCATTTATTTTTATAGCTACTATGGAAAAAAAAAAAAAACCCACACCCCCCCACAACTTTTCCTATGTGTGGGAATTTAATGCCATATTATAAAAAGAAAAAATAAATCAAAATCCATTATATGAAACGTTCAAAACAGTCCTTCGCGATTTTTTTTTTCCTATTGGCACTATACTAGCGCTTAGCCATAAAACTCACAACATTTTCGCCAGCCATATTACTACCAACACAAACACAAATCTATTTTTTTGTTTTTTGTTCTTTAGGTCTCTTCCAACACATTGAGGTTTTATAGAACCCCTGAAACAAAAAAACAAACAATCTAACAAAAATAAACAAATTAAATCAAAAACAAACCAAAGAATCATAAGCTAAATTATAAAAAAACCAAAAACAAACAGGGAAAGATTACCCAAAAAAATAAATACCCCCCGTCAAAAAAAACAATCAAAAAACCAAAGAAGCAGAAGGGGAGTAAAGAAAAGAAACGACTCACATCGGGCGTACAGAGGTATATGATTCAAGGTGAGCTCCCATCCAACCATCCGCCACTATCGGATCGTACAACCCATGCGAACATCGTAGTATATTATTCAAGGGTGATGCTCCCATCCAACCACCCGCCACTATCGGATCGTACACCCATGCGAACATCATAGGTATATGATTCAAGGTGATGCTCCCATCCAACCACCCGCCACTATCGGATCGTACACCCATGCGAACATCAAGGTATATGATTCAAGGTGGATGCTCCCATCCAACCACCCGCAACACCAATCTATGTGTAACCCTGAAAGTTTGTGGTCTGACTGATAAACTAAGTGAAACTACTCCAAAAGAAAAAAAAACGGCTGGCTTAAAACAATACCAATATGCTGAATAACGTCAACGTCGTTCCTTATATAAAAATATATATAATATATATAATATATATAAATATATATAAATATATATAATATATATTTTAAAAATATATATATATAAGTACGGACATAAAAATGCCGAGTGACGACGTGGATGAAGACCACAGAAACATGTGTTTCGGCCAATAAGTGAGTGACTCCATTTATATTTTTATATATAGCAAACATAGTTCGGTCCTCAAATATGATGTATCCACATAAGTATCTTCTACATAACAGAAGAAGAAGAAGAAGAAGAAGAAGAAGAAGAAGAAGAAGAAGAAGAAGAAGAAGAAAA
>NW_027625578.1:5000-17500 GCF_034508935.2 Berghia stephanieae
TTGCCTTGAGTAAGTCACCTCGCCTAGCTCAATTTGTGGCGCTGCATTGCGGCTGACGCCTGGGTTATTCCAGTCTTCCCTTGGAATAGACCCTCGAGAAAAATTTCCCCTATGGGATGAAAAAGGGAATTTTATTTTTTTTAAATGTTAAACTGTTATCTGTCTGCTCAACGCTACAGAAACATGGATATTTTCCGGATTTATAAACTTAGGAGGCAAGGTGGCCCATGGTTAGCGCGTTGTACTCTGGACTCAGAGGTTCTGTGTTCGATTCCGACCGAAGCCAATTTGTACTTTCTAGAGCAAGAAAATTTACTCCAATCACTCACTCCATTCAGGTGTAAAAGGGTACCTGTCAAGCTGGGATAGTAATCTGCGATAGACTAGCGTACTGTTCAAAGGTTTTCAAATAACTACGTTAATTGCCCGCTTCACGCTATTGAAACCGGAATAACTCCTGCACCATTGGCTAGAAGGCTCTAAAGGAGTTAATTGTCTTACAATGAGTCCAAGTGGCTCAGAAGGACTCACTTAAAAATATTTTCATTGAAAAATCCCGAAATAAATAACGATAAAGATAATTGATCCCATAAGGTACCGAATAGATGTGCGACCGGTTTTAGACACGTGACTGCGTGTCACAAAGTGTGACACTTCTTAAATGATATTTATAAACATACGTTTTTAAATTGCCGAAAATGTTTATGTTGCTATGCATTCTGTAAGTGGTTTCATCACATAGAATTATTTTTTGAATTGTTCTTGCTTTTTTATATTCAGAATTGAAATAAATAAATAAATCATAACTTTGAAATTGAATGTAAGCTTCAGTTTATTATACGAAAACAGATAAAATGGACGTTTCGGGTTTCCCCTTCATCAACAAAACATGATGAATTAAAAACTACAGACGAATGAGATAATGTGGTAGTGGCGTTGTTAAGATGCATAAACAAAAACATTGATGGGCAGGAAATTGTATGCTACTTTGTGAGGAAGCGCGAATTAAAACAGAGCAATAGAAATTTATGAAAGGTGCGTACTTAATTATGTAAAAAGAGGGGAGGCGGGTAGGAACTGTGTAATGCAGTATAGAAGACAGTGAACTAAAATAAAGTGTGGACTATTGTTGGAAAATAAATACAATGGAATTGAAAATAAATACAAAATGTAAGGGATGTAGGTATTAATAAATTAGTGGCATTAGCAGCAGCAGAAGCAACAGTAAAGCACAGAAATATGCAACCTCTATTTCATCCATTACTAGTAGTGTCATGGTCTCAAGTGAGTAAAGAGCTACTCGACTATGCATAAAGATATATGTAGAATGAGGCCCCAGAATTTACTAGTTACTATAAATGAAAAACAATTAACGATTTGTTTACAATGAAATAAAAATAATGATGAAATTTAATTAAAAGAGATAAACAGTGATCGTGGCAGTTACAAATAGAGATATGAATATTTTACGTAATTTATGATAATATCTCAGGTTCGTAAGTTTACGTTTCCAGGCAGTTGATGGGCTTGGATGATCTATTCCTCTGATAACAGGATTGGACTCGTAAAATTCCACTTCCAGGCAATTGGTAAGAGGTTATAGTGTAGTACAGCGGGCTTGGGTTTGATCCTTGAAGATTATACAATCAAAGTTAAAAGCTCCGGCGTCTTAATGGTGTAGATACATGGCTTACTCTACTCAGGCCTGACCAACGTGCGGCAGTAGACAAAATGTGGAGGCGATAACAGGTTTATCTTAACAGTTGGGTTTTTAATGGTAAACAATGCAGTTATCTAATAAAATCATTAATATACTCATTTAGGCACTGTATGAGTACTATAAGCCATTTAAAAAGCCAGAAATATTATTTTTGAGAAAAAAAATAATAAAAAGAATTTGAATACAAGATTTACCTCTATGATAGCTTTAAAATCTTTTGTTTTGGCTCCTTGTCAGATGGCATGTTGGACAACTTGCAGTAATTGTTAAGCAATATGTTGCTCAATATGTTACAGTGGTGCTCTTTAATTTGAAAATCAAACATTTCCGAAATTTTATACAAAGTATTACTTAATGAATTTCGACACACGTTGTTTGCAATAGACTGAAAAATAATGTAGGAAAAAATTGTCCACTGACAGGTTAAATCATTTGCCTTCTTCAAACCCCCTCTGTCTAAATTTGATGTATAAGATCCAAACTTATTAAAATAGGTAAATAAAACGTCCTCCTCTTCACCTGCGTGATCCTTACGTGTGACATAACCAGCAATGTATACTAAACTTTGTTTTACTTCATCTTTGACGGAAGATTCTAGATCTGGGAAATTGTCAACAATTTCACAAACTTCTGACCACACAAATCCACATTTGTCACAAGAATGACCTGACTCAGAAGAAAGCTCGTCAATATCAAAACGTAGACGAAGTAGTAATTTAGTTTGAAAGATATTAACTTTTTCAAGAATTTGCTGGACATTAATGAAATAAGTACCACCACTGCCTTGTCTCAATTTACCAAAAGCTTTTTCTATGGGATCAGTTGTAAATTTTCCAAGAAGAACATATTCAGAAGACTCCAATAAATACTTTGTTAGTTCAATAATTCCTTTACATGTATGCTGAATGGCTAAAGAAGTATCACGAGTAAATTTTTTCTCTCTTTTACCCTGTTGGCTTTGTAATTGAGAAGCAAAATCAGAAAAATCCTTAAGTATTTTTAATCCTAAATCTTTATCAGTAGAAATGGCTGCGCGTAATGGATCTTTGAATCGTTTGTCTTCAAAGCGTGATTTTACATTCATAATTTTCCAAAATTCAATTACCTTAGATATAAAATTTACTGTTCCGTCCACATTTTCATCTTGCATTCCAGGGTGTTCTATTAATGCTACCTTAGTCTCCTCACAGAAAACATTCAGACAGGTTTGAACTTTTTGTCTCTCAATAGGTTTGGGATTAGCAGACTGATAATTTAATTTTGACATCTTCACTAGACTTTCATCTTCCATTTGCTGTAGTTTCTGTATGTGTTCCCATTTAGCTGTAAATTCATCTCCATTATCCTCAAAAACAAGTTGTCCCGTTTTTTCTGTGAGCCAGTTATTTCTTATGTTTTTAACTATATGTACAAAATCGTATAATAAAAATATATTGTCGGTTGTCTTCCAAGGAGATTCTAAAGAAAATAATTTGAAAAACGATTGATTGATTCTATTATTATCACAAATGATAGATACTACAGTTCCACCTGCTTTTTTTATATTATTCAATAGCTCATTTGTTTGATCAAACATAAATTGTGAGTCCAGGTTACGCACAGGCAAATATGATGGACCACCAAAAGGTGAAACTAACATAAACCCTAAAACTGTTGTTGCAAGTTCTTCTGGCTTATTAACAGATTTTCCGAACAGTTTTCCTCCATGATATGTTAGGAGAGGTTTAACATAGACTTCATCTATCAATAAAATATATTTTTTTTGCTGTTCCTCTAAGGAAGAAAAGACACTTGTTAAAAAAGTTAAATCGCTGGTATTGTTTACTTTAGATGATATTCTGTTTAGGGTGGTTTGGCTTGGTAAACCAAAATCCTCACGAAGACGATTATATAAAGATCGGGAAGTAGCTAAATATTCAAAAGCTCGTACTATGATATCAGGTGAATATTTCACATGTTTTACTGCAACTGTATTCAAAGTTGAACATTGTTCTAACAAAACAGACTTTTTGTGATTCAGTTCCAAAGAATTAAGATAATCTAAAGAAGCCTCAAGTTGTGACCATCGTGCAACTTTTGTAATCCTGTTTCTTGAAAGCGGTGTTATTGATGTTTTTACTCCTGCGTGATATCCATCGAAGCTTTGATCAGGGTTGATTTTTAACATAAACCTTGGAATGCCAGAAGAATGCAAGTAATCTGTTGATTGTATGAATAAACAATTGTTGCTTACAAAAGAATCTCGCAAGGAAATTGTCGACCAGCTATAGAAGAGCACAAAGTATCAAAGTCTACAACATCTTGTTTAATAAATTCATTCAATTCATCTGGTTGATGACAACGAGCTTGACTTTGTAGTTGTTCTAGGAAGTGGTGGTGGTGTTGGTACTAAACTTCTTGGAATGTTATCAAAAATAGAAGGAGGGTCTTTTGGTCTTAATCTTCCTTTGACTGAAATTGTTTCAAACCCTTCAGGAAAATGTTTGATGCAAACAACAGTGTTTGATGTGTTTGGGATATTGTCACGGGGTATTGCTTTCATCCACCTTTCACGTTCTTCTAAATTTTTAGGAAGTCTATAAACAGTAATTTTATCAGTTGATTTATAATTTGAATGGCAACCCGTAACACAACATTTTCTCCCCATGTTTAGTCTAGACCTGTATTATAATTATGGGACCTAATGCAGACGAAGACAACTTATATTCTAAGAAGTCTCTTTACTTTCACTTTGAGTCAGTCAGAGAAGAGTAAGCGAACAGAGTTAGACTAGACTAGCAATCTTGATTATAAAGTTAATTCAATTTAAAAAGCAGGTAAAATAATAAACAAATAGAGTTATACTTGCATACGATATGAGGAAAAGTAATCCAAAGTGAAATAATACAAATTAGACACAACAGTAATTTGAAATTGACACCGATAGGAGGCTGCCATTTTGTTTGCGGCAGTAAACATGCCGTTCTCTTTTCCTCCTCCGATAAGATTTATACAGGAAAAACAATAATAAAATTTAAAGTATTTATCTAATATTAATTCTAGTACATTTCGCAATTGAAAAAACACAATATAATGATTGTGGTGTTAAATATAATTTTCCCTCTTTCTTTAAAACCTAATCCAAGTTTAGGGCTGTTACTTTTTACTCCCTCCTTTAATGGGTTGGCATTCTCGCCTCCACATTTTTAACTGCCTGCATAATCGGGAGGCCTGAGTAGAGTAAGCCATGTGTAGATATAATATCTACAAAGTCCCAAAAGATAAAAATCTTACAATATATATATAGGAATAGAGTGACTGGCCGTCCGGCATAGATTGTGGAGAGAAAGTGAGTGTCAAATGTTAGACCTATCAGCTTTTATAATAAGTGGCTACGTGACAGAATGTAGAACGAAAAGTATTCACTAATTAGAAATTAATTCGAGGGAAGGCTATAAAAGGAAAGACGATCTAATATTAGAAGGTAAAGTTTATCTAAGCCTACCGAAATATAACTAGAGTGAGATGAATTCAGTTCTTAATAAAATAAAATTTAATAAGATAATTGTGAACAATCTTTACTGTGACACCCCCCACCCACGTTTAAAATATACTCTTTAACCATTATGGGAAAGATAGATTTTACAAACGGAAGTAAATTTACTATCATGATACTCTAGCATTAATCCATTGTTATGATTTGTGCTACAATTAAATTATTTATTAACTAGACATGGAAATGTTTATATTAACGTAGGTATATGAATGGGTGACAATAACAATGAAAGATTGTGATTACAAATCATTGTGATGAACAACATAATGGCAATGTGATTACAAATCATTGTGATAAACAATAGTGATGGCAATGAAGCATGGTTTAAGTCGATGATATGAAGGTAATTTACTGAATGAAATGAATGAAAATGTAAATGGAATATTGACATTTCAATTATTAATCATAAATGAGTGAAAATTCATAACAATAATAGATAAAGAGAAGATTTCCCAAATCATGAATGGGTATGGTATATATATCCAAACAATACTCAATGTTACATTAAGTTGGGTCATCATGTTTACAAATAAAATTATCGAATTTGTGCGTTCTGATTTGGCATAATTTGCGAGGTAACTAACAGTATGCATGGGAGGTTAAGTTATACCCTTCTCACGTCATTACACTAATCGAGAAAGTAGGTCGGCGTGAATATTTTCACAACCTGGTATGTGAGAGATACTGAAAGTGTAATTTTGCAAAAATAGACTCCACCTTAGTACTCTACTATTATTCATTTTGTTATTTCTTATGTACGTGAGTGGTTTATGGTCCGTTTCGACCACAAACTCTTTTAGCAGTAGATATCTGCTGAATGTCTTTAAAGCAAAGACGATGGCCAGTCCTTCACGCTCTATTACAGAGTATCGTGATTCTCTGTCCAATAATTTTCTGCTTGCATATAAGCAAGGCATTAGAGTTCCCTCATGTTCCTGTAATAGTACACCTGCGATGCCCTTATCAGACGCGTCAGTTCTTACAACAAATTCTTTTGATATGTCGGGTAATTTAAGAATTGGTTCTAAACAGAGTAATGCCTTTAATTGGTTAAAGCTATTCTGACACACTTCTGTCCAAACAATTTTGTTCGGTGACCCATTCTTTGTCAGATTTGTTAGCGGTGTCGCGATGTGTGCGAAGTTGTAAATGTATTTCCTGTAAAAATTTAGGAGCCCAAGTACTTTGCGTACTTCTTTTTTTGTCTTAGGTGGTTGCAATTGTGCGATTTTTGTTTGTTTTTCTGTCTCGGGTGTCTGTGTCCCATGACCAACGGTATGACTAATCCTGCATTTGAAGCTTCGATATTAGTAAACATAGGTTGCGACACTGTGTCTCTATCAAAATACTTTTTTAGCATATTTGCATGGAATGTCTTTGTTGTGTTGTTAATTTTAATCTCGTAATTAACATTAGATTTTACTGCTGTTATTTTGAATGGTCCTTTCCATGTAGCTAAAAGTTTACTCGAGTCATCGGGTAAGAGTACTAGTACTTTGTCACCAATCTCAAATTTTCTTGATTTGCTTTTGCGATCAGAGTATTCCTTGTATTTCTCTGCTTTTTTAGTTACGGATTCCTGTGCTAGCTTACATGTGTCCTCTATTCTGTCTTTCAGGTTTCTTACATATTCGTAAGCAAACATAATTTCGTTATTGTCCTCCTCATTCCCTTTACAAATGTCGGCTACTATATTGATCGGGCCGCGAGGTGATCGTCCATACATCAACTCAAATGGGGAGTAGCCTGTAGATTCTTGGGGTATTTCTCTATATGCAAATAGGATTGCTGGTAAGTATCTGTCCCAATCATCTGGTTTTTCTGCTGACACTTTTCTTAACATATTCTTTAGAGTGCCATTAAATCTTTCACAAAGACCATTTGCTTGGGGGTGGTAGGGAGTTGTGAATGAGTGTTGGATTCCCATGAGTTTCATGGTTTCATGCATCATATGTGATGTAAATTGGGGTCCATTGTCCGACAGTATCTCATTTGGTATGCCTATTCTAGTAAAAATTGTCATCAATGCTTCAGCTATGTGATCCGATGTAGTTGATTTCAATGCTATCGCTTCTGGCCACCTGGTTGCGTAATCGACTAGTGTTAGTATGTGTGTATGGTTTCTATCTGATTTTGTTAAAGGGCCTATAATGTCAATTGCAACTTTTTGAAAAACTTTTTCAATAACTGGGGTTGTCTCTAATGGCAATCTCGGTATTCTGCCTTTTGCGACTCTTCTTTGGCATGTGTCACACGATTTCACATATTCTCGGACGTCTTTAGTAATTCCAGGCCATGTGAAATTCTCGGATATTCTCTTCAATGTGGAAGAGCTCCCAAGATGTCCAGAAGTTATTGAATCGTGCGCTATTCCAAGGATTTTGTTTCTGTAAATACTCGGCGTGACCAGTTGTTTAGCTATTTTGTTTCTTTTCCTATGTAACCTGAACAGAATATCTTTTTCAATGATGTATTCAACTTTTGATTTCGTCCCTTTGTTTGCGATATTGAAATATGAAGTTAAAGTCGGGTCCTTTTTCTGTTCTTCAATGAACGTGTTCCTGTCAAATTGTTGTGGTTCTAGAGAAATAGTCATTGGCTTCTCTGTTGTCTTAGTCATCTTTCTTGTTTCTGCTAGACAAGCTGTTTCTTGGGTTAATGACCATTCTTTTACATCTGTTGGGTTGTCTTTAAGACCTTTTATATTGCCAACAATAACATCAGCGACGGGGTTGGGAAGTATACAGCATTCCACTATTCCTGTATAGTATGGGGTTTCTATGTACACATTAGCTGTTTCAAAGGTTTCGACTGTGCCACTGAATGTGATGCATTGTACCGTTTTTCCAGTTTTGTCTTCGTCATTGATCAAAGATGCTTTTATTCCTACTGTACTGCATCCTGTGTCTCTCAATATTTTGCAATCAGTTCCATTAGCTTTGCCTTCACAAAAAAATAGCGATCCTGATTTGTGAGTTTGTGTTAAAAGTGACATACCTTTCACGCAATACACATTTATATTTTCTCCTGACATTACTCGTGTCTGATTGTTTACACTTGTTTGGAGTGATGCATTTGCAGTTTCTTTTGGATATCCCACGATTTTGTAACATTTGTCTGCTGTGTGGCCTTTCATTCCACAATATTGACATTTAATTATAGGTTTGTTGGTTTTCTTATACTCAGTATTATTGTCAGTGCTATTTCTTGTTTTGTTTTGATAGGGTCGGCTATGGTCTCTATTGAACTGTTTGTTCCATGGTTTGTTACTATGGTCATCCTGTTTCACTTGCGTGTTCCGAGTGATTGATCGGCTCGTTCTATTTGAGTACTGAACTTTAGGTGTACCTGGACTCTGAGCAGCAGCAGCGTAGTATGGTTCCTTCAATGTTCTGCTTAGGGGTGTCAATGTTCACAACACTGAGTGATTGGATGACAGGTGAATGAATCGTTATGGAATGTAAACATATTGAAAACAATTCATGAATGAGGCAAACAACAAAATGAAATGAGTGATATAATAACAAAGTGGACAAGGAATGAATGAATGAATGAAAAACTGAGTGAATAGATGAATGAATGAATGGATAATGTATGAATGAAAGAATGAAAGGAGGAATAAATGTATGAATGATTGGATAAATGAGTGAATAAACGAATGAATGGATGAATGAATGAATGAATGAATGAATAAATGAATGAACAATGAATGAATGAATAATTTATAAATGAATAAATGAATGAAGGAATGAATCAATAAAATGCTATTCAATTTGAATGAAAGAATGAATGGATAAATTGCTATTCCATTTAAATGAAGAAATGAAAAAGAAAAAAAAATTAATCCTGTAAATAGGGAGTTTAATTAAAATATGATCAAGTGGGGCAATTAAGAGTTTTACAATTTAAACTTTAAAGTTAGATGAAATAGATATAAGTAACTAAATAAATTCAATTCTTTATAGGTGTCCCCTCCAAAATGTCATGGTCTCAAGTGAGTAAAGAGCTACTCGACTATGCATAAAGATATATGTAGAATGAGGCCCCAGAATTTACTAGTTACTATAAATGAAAAACAATTAACGATTTGTTTACAATGAAATAAAAATAATGATGAAATTTAATTAAAAGAGATAAACAGTGATCGTGGCAGTTACAAATAGAGATATGAATATTTTACGTAACTTATGATAATATCTCAGGTTCGTAAGTTTACGTTTCCAGGCAGTTGATGGGCTTGGATGATCTATTCCTCTGATAACAGGATTGGACTCGTAAAATTCCACTTCCAGGCAATTGGTAAGAGGTTATAGTGTAGTACAGCGGGCTTGGGTTTGATCCTTGAAGATTATACAATCAAAGTTAAAAGCTCCGGCGTCTTAATGGTGTAGATATAATATCTACAAAGTCCCAAAAGATAAAATCTTACAATATATATATAGGAATAGAGTGACTGGCCGTCCGGCATAGATTGTGGAGAGAAAGTGAGTGTCAAATGTTAGACCTATCAGCTTTTATAATAAGTGGCTACGTGACAGAATGTAGAACGAAAAGTATTCACTAATTAGAAATTAATTCGAGGAAGGCTATAAAAGGAAAGACGATCTAATATTAGAAGGTAAAGTTTATCTAAGCCTACCGAAATATAACTGGAGTGAGATGAATTCAGTTCTTAATAAAATAAAATTTAATAAGATAATTGTGAACAATCTTTACTGTGACAAGTAGTAGTAGTAGTAGTAGTAGTAGTAGTAGTAGTAGTAGTAGTAGTAGTAGTAGTAGTAGTAGTAGTAGTAGTAGTAGTAGTAGTAGTAGTAGTAGTAGTAGGGATGCAGAAAATAAAGACAGGCATTTCAATTTTGACACGGCGCCCTCAAGTCTGGGACTTGTTTGTCCTAGTGGGGAAGTCTGCTATATTTTTCTACTATCACAAACGATATGAACACGGGACTGGGACAGTCCTGTCCCGTTAATTTTGTAGCATTTCACAACTGCTTGGGACACAACGGGACTGTTTTCTCCCGTCCCAATAGGTGCGGAAGATTTCTCTAAATTCTATATGTTACAGATTTGGGACAGGACTGTCCCAGGACTTTCCTGTCCTAGTGCGGAAGAGGGTTAGACTCCTTCCGCACTAGGACAAAACTGTCCCAGGACAAATTTGTACTGTCCCACTGGAGAAAACTTCTATTCAAAAGGGGTTCCGCACTAGGACAGGACTGTCCCGGGACACACCTGCGCGAATGCATTATTTTTTTTTTATTTACAAGATTCAAAAATTTATTTGTAGGCAATTGTCAATATAACTCATACAAGAATATAATATTTTCAACAACAAATCAAGTAAATAAAATCAATAAAAAAGCAAGGCAAACAATGATAGTAATAATGATAATAATAGTAATAATAATAATAATAATAATAATAATAATAATAATAATAATAATAATAATAATAATAATGATAATTATAATGGTGATAATAATAATGTAAAATCTTCTAATTGATATATTAGTTATTTAATAGTTTGAATTATAAATTAATAATTTAAAAAATAAGTCCTTGGTACAACTCTAATAATTCACATTTTATGAATCAACATAAGATACGACATGACGATAATAATTTTTTACACTGTACAATGGGATTTGTTTACATAAGATTTATATAATCATGAAATATTCTTATAGCAAGAGTAATATTATTGCTGCTACAACTACTACTACTATACTACTACTACTACTACTACTACTACTACTACTACTACTACTACTACTACTACTACTACTACACTACACACTACTACTACTACTACTACTACTACTACTACTACTACTACTACTACTACTACTACTAATACTACTACTACCACTACTACTACTACACACTACTACTACTATATACTACTACTACTACTACTACTACTACTACTACTACTACTACTACTACTACTACTACTACTACTACTACTACTCTACTACTACATACTACTACAACTACTTCTACTATTACGATACTAATCTACAACAACAACAACAACAACAACAACACACTACTACTACTACTACTACTACTACTACTACTCTACTACTATACTACTACTACTAAATAATGGATGAAATAGAGGTTGCATATTTCTGTGCTTTACTACGTGGAAAAAAAAGACAAATTGAAAGAGAAAACAATATTGGTTGCATCCTTTAATGACCCAAAGATTGCTCAAGGGTCAATTCCGTAGACTCTATGGTGATCTCCGATCTTATCTTAAAATGACTTTCTTGGAATCACCTCATTTTACCCAGGTGCAAATGAGTACCAGTTTGCTGATGAAAGTAATCTTTGACGGACTGGCTCGGTGGTACGGTCTTTGCTTCGTACCCGAAAGGCATCAGTTGGATCACCCGCTGATGCGCTGTGTTGCCTTGAGTAAGTCACCTCGCCTAGCTCAATTTGCGGCGCTACACTGCGGCTAACGCCTGGGTTATACCTCGCCCTAGCTCAATTTGCGGCGCTGCATTGCGGCTGACGCCTGGGTTATTCCAGTCTTCCCTTGGAATAGACCCTCGAGAAAAATTTCCCCTATGTGATGAAAAAGGGATTTTTTTTTTTAAATTTTAAACTGTTATCTGTCTGCTCAACGCTACAGCAACATGGATAAGTTCCGGATTTATAAGCTAAGGAGGCAAGATGGCCCATGGTTAGCGCGTTGTACTCTGGACTCAGAGGTTCTGTGTTCGATTCCGACCGAAGCCAATTTGTACTTTCTAGAGCAAGAAAATTTACTCCAATCACTCACTCCATTCAGGTGTAAAAGGGTACCTGTCAAGCTGGGATAGTAATCTGCGATAGACTAGCGTCCTGTTCAAAGGTTTTCAAACAAATACGTTAATTGCCCGCTTCACGCTATTGAAACCGGAATAACTCTTGCACCATTGGCTAGAAGGCTCTAAAGGAGTTAATTGTCTTACAATGAGTCCAAGTGGCTCAGAAGGACTTACTTAAAAATATTTTCATTGAAAAATCCCGAAATAAATAACGATAAAGATAATTGATCCCGTAAGGTACCGAATAGATGTGCGACCGGTTTTAGACACGTTACTGCTGTGTAACAAAGTGTGACACTTCTTAAATTATATTTATAAACATATGTTTTTAAATTGCCGAAAATGTTTATGTTGCTATGCATTCTGTAAGTGGTTTCATCACATAGAATTATTTATTGAATTGTTCTTGCTTTTTTATATT
>NW_027625579.1:0-6897 GCF_034508935.2 Berghia stephanieae
GGGGTTTTGGGAAATCTCAAAAATGACGCAAAAATATCATCCATTACAATAATGTTAAACTTGGTCCATAATGGGTTCGGATGTCAGCCCTGCATATATGTACACCTGGGTTTTTGGGTGCATTCTAATTATTTATTCAATTTTTTTATTTATTTATATATTCACTTATTTATTTATTTATTTATTTATTCATGTTTTTGTTTATATTTTGTTTTTTGTGTTTTTTGTCTAAAACCCAAAAAAAAATTCCGATTACTTTTTTTATATTGCTTTTTTAAGAAAAAAATCTATCTGGAATTAAGGGAATTCTCCTCTATGGGCATTTAATTTCATTGTTTTGAGCACAACCGTTTGTGCCTAAAATAGTCGATTGGCCGGTGGGTCACGGGGTGCAGCACCGTGTGAGCGTGATATCGCCCATTTTCTCAAGTCGCTAAGACTACTAAACTGAACGGAAATAATGTACAATTCAATTTGTCCTACGATATTCATCCGTGTGCCCTCTCTCTCCTCCTCATCTCCTCTCTCTCTCTCTCTCTCTCTCTCTCTCTCTCTCTTCCCTTCTCTCTCTCTTCCTGTTGTGTGTGTGTGTGTGTGTATCTTTGTGTGTGTCGCTCTTCCCCCCTCCCCCTCTCTCTCTCTCTTTATCTATCTATCTCTTTTTCTCTTTTTCTCTCTCTCACTCTCCCCCTCTCTCTTTTATATATATCTACTATCTATCTATCAATCTATCTATCTCTGTGTGTGTCTCTCTATTCCCTTCTCTCTCTCTATATATATATATATTTCTCTCTCTCTCTCTCCCCTCTAATATATATATATATATTATATATATATATATTATATTAATATATATGCCTGTGTATGTCTCTCTCCTACCCTCCTCTCTATCTCTTTTCTTTTCCCCTTTCTCTCTCTCTTCCTGTGTGTGTGTGTTTTGTGTGTAATCTTTGTGTGTGTCGCTCTATATATATATAATAGTTATCGACCTCCCTCTATAATCACGTTCGATCTGTGATATTATGCATTGATCAGTGTCTACCACCATCTCTCCCACGCGAACGTGTCAGCGTGTTCAATAAAATTTGCTTTTCTTTCTGAGTATAATAATGTCAAATATAATAAGTACTAACCCAGAAATAAAATATATTACCGTATTATATTAGCATGTCCTGGTTCGGATAAGTAAGGAGATAAATTGGTTTCGGATAAGCATAATATAGCATGTATACATTATATATAGAAACAAAATTGGCTGGGTGTACCGATGACACATTGTCCTGTATGTTCAAACGCTACTGTAAGCACATTTTTTTTGTATTCTGTTGTCATGTCTAATTCATAGTCGCTACATCAAGCAAACTTCAGGAATTATGTGAGCACTTACAAAGCGCATTTCGCTGGTTTTACCAATATGCTACATTTATCATTCCAACACAGTAGAACATATACATTCTGCACAAGAAGTACATTTAGACAAGAAGCTCACAACATTGTCACCCGGAAGTATAAAGGACCAACACACAAAGCTGTGAGACCATGAACTTTTATAGTCTAGATAATACAGTTAAGTGAGAATTACTCATAAACGTGGATGCCAAAAAGCAATAACAAATACCAGAGTGACACCATCTTCGTTCTATCTATAAGCACTCTCTTACCTATATAAAATCACGACTGTCTACTCACCAAGCCGTCCATCCACTCCGGTCCTCAAACTCATTATTCCAATGAAGAAAATTCCCTAAAAGTAAATTTTCTGAAAGATATTTTTGCACTTTTCTGCTCCGGCTGTTTGGAACTCAATGAAGTTTCCGAATTTTCAAAATCCCTCAACACAGGTTGTTTTGTTCTATCTATCAGATCAGATCAGTCCAGAAGGCTTGTTTTTCATAACCAAAATTTGTCCAGAAACTCATCCTTCAAATATCGGTCGATTTAAATGACCCTCATCTGGCAACAACACACAAAAATCTTAAAACTGGGAACCTCGCAAATGGACTGATATTTGAAGGACGAGTTTTCTGGTCAAATTTTCAAATACGCGTCTTTCTGAATAATTATGGAGATAACGGGTAAAACCGTAAGCCCATCAACGTCAGGAACATTTTAAAAAAGAAATGTTGTTTTTGTTTTTAATGGTTTTACGGCGCTTGAAACACATTTAGGTTATATCGGCGCCATTTTGAAAAGAAAAAATAGACCCCAAAAAAAATAATAATAATAATTTTTTAAAAAAGAAAAGCGTCTGGGTTTTAAGAACACGCGCGGGTAAAAGTGACATAAAACACGACACAGCGCATGAAAAATAAATAGATGTTTGTTTGAACAAGAGCAACATTGGCCGAACTTTGCAAAATCATCATTACGTACCATCTTTCTGCGCACGTAGACCAGTACTCGTGAAAAAAAAGTAGTTTTAAAAAAAAAATATTTTGGCCAGAAAACTCGTCATTCAAATTCGATCGATTTTAACGACCCTCATCTTGCTAAAAACTCTTAAACCTGGGACTTCCGTGAAGCGCAAGGTTTGAGAGTTTGTTTTAGCAAAATGAGAATCATTTTAATCGATCGATATTTATTTGAGGACGATTATTCTGGCCAAAATGTTTAACAGGTTTTGTCTTTGCTCTGTCTTCTTTTTTTTTTTTTTTTTAGAGTACGGCAGTATTCAACCACTGACCAATTCCAGCATTGCTGACTTAGTTGCTGATACGTGACATAACCTGCATCATCATAAAGTTTGTTCAGAAATGTAGTAACATTTTATTTTTAAAAGGAAAGAAAAAAAAAAGATGATAAGATAACACTCTGGGTCATCGGAACATGCGTGGGATAAAAAGAAGGGGGGAGGGGGGGGGGGAGGAAGAGGAAAGGGGGGGGGGGGGGGGGGGGGGGGGGGGGGGGGGGGGGCTCGAAGTAAGAGCATTGAACAAATAGATGAGTTGTTTGAACGAAATGGGGAAATACCCAGATACAACAGATGTTAAATTGACGTCGTAATCGAACAGAAAGCCATTAAGTTTAAAATTTTGAAAACTTTTTCTTCAAATTAAATTGAACCATTAAAATGAGCCTAAATTTATTGAACCCTGGATTTCAAAATATAAAATGTCAAGATTGCGACATCAGATTGGGGATCATGTTCATGTGTTGATATTTGAAATAAAATTTTTCTGACAGTAATGAAAAAATGTGACTTTCATCAGAGCATTGTTAGTTATGCATTGAATCAGTGAGCTTTTATCATCAGAAAAAGCTCTCTGATTGCATTATGTTTGGGAATTTAACTCATTTAACAGAACAAAACTAGATCTATCTATATAATATGATGTGACATATTTGCGACATTAAATGAGGAAGAGAGAGAGAGAGAGAGAGAGTAGAGAGAGAGAGAGAGAGAGAGAGAAAGAGAGAGAGAGAGAGAGAGAGAGAGAGAAGAGGGGGTGTGAGAGAGAGAGAGAGAGAGAGAGAGAGAGAGATTTTTTAATATCTTGTTGCACATTATTATTATATTATTTTATTATTATTATTAATTATTATTATTATTATCATCATCATCATCATCATCATCATCATCATCATCATCATCATCATCATCATCATCATCAATCATCATCATCATATCACTATTTCTTCCCGACTTTCATATTATTCCCTAATAAGTTCAATTTCTCGCGCTTAAATCAACACAACACAACATCTGTACCGTTTCGAAACAATTGATCCAAATTTTTGGCCTTGCAACAAAATGAGATATTTTGAACTTAAAATATTTTGTAAACAATGCAAAGTGTGATGTTATGTCGTTGCCATAATTTTCCAAAATGGTCGCTTTTACAATTTAATTCAAATGAGTGCCCAGGCCGTTGGCGAGATTTGAAAATTTAAACAAAACCCCTTTTGGGCCCACGTAGTTTAAAAAGGTGTTCCGGGGAGTATAATGTGATCATTGCCAGAGTAAATCGAACTAAAGAAAAAAAAGTTTCAATTTGTTTGGCCGGGGAACGTTCCTATGACCTCATTTGTCAAAAACACACGAACTGGGACTTCAAATTGAAAAAATTTAAAACCCCTACTGCTCCCAACAACAAAAAAACCAACAACAAAACTATATATATACTACTACTCTACTACTATCTATTCATTACTACTACTATACAAATTACTTCTACTACTACTACTACTATATTCCCTTTCTACTTTACTACTACACCCCACTATACATACATTCTACTCTATACTTCTAATCACTTCAACTACTACTTCATACTTACAAACCACACACACCACTAACCTTAAAACAAACCCACAAAACTACATACATACTACCACAATACTACAACCTATAACTACATAACAACCACTACTACACATAACTTTTACTCACTATCATCTAAACAACCCTATACTATACTTACTATACTACCTACTATACTACTATACTCTATTTCTACTACTATACACATACTTCTACTACTACTAATACTACCACTACTATATACTATATTATACCACTATACTACCACTACAACTATACTATACTATACTTACTACTATACTACTACCTACTATTACTAACTACTCTTACTTACTATCTACTATACTACATACCACACACTACTCTAACTACTACTATCACTACTAATACTACTATACTATACACTAAATCAAACCACTACTATATTACTACTATACTAAACTTAATTACTCCACTAATACTCTCTCTCTCTCTCTTTCTTTCTTTATTTATTTCTTCTTTACCGTCTTTCCCTCTCTCTCTCTCTCTCTCTCTCTCTCTCTCTCTCTCTCTCTCTCTCTCTCTCTCTCTCTCTGTGTGTGTGTGTGTCTGTCTCTCTCACTCGCTCTCTCTTACTCTCTTTCAAACAATCTTCTCTCTCTCTCCCTCTCTCTCTCGCTCTCTCTCTCTCTCTCTCTCTCAGTGTGAAGGTATGAATATGTATGTGTGTGAGTGTGTGTGCGTGTGTGCGCGTGTGTGTGTGTGTGTGGGAGGCTGGGTTTGTGTCCTCTAAACCTATTATATCTATAAGTTCTTAGATCTCTCTGTCCACGATAAAATGTAGAGAGTGGTGAGTCGTTAGTAAAGAGATGATGGGCAAAGAACCAAATGCACAACTCTCTGGTCTCGCCAATGAATCTTCTTGGGAAGATTATTTTACATACATCCACCCACTAAGTAGATAGCCCAACTGGTTGTTAAAGAAGTCAACTCAAAACGTGCAGCGATTATAATCCTCGTAGGGGTGTTGTTGATTTTCGGACCTTTGATCCGCCCATCAGTCATCGGATAGCTGGTTCTGTTATATCTAGCGGAAAGTAATAATTTGAGAAAGACGAACATCCCATGAAGGTAAAAAAAAAAGCAAATAAAATTACTTAGCGTTTCTGTGCGGCTATGTCGTCTAGTGGTATGGCACTCGCCTTCGATCGACGGAGCTGGGTTCGAATACACGCTCTAAGCAAGCGGCGTAAAGTTGAGTCCTTGGAAAAGGCTCGTTACTCACATTATCTCACTATACTCGGTGAAAAGTGGGTACTTAGCCGTTTACAGCCTTGGCTCTTGTCGGAAAAAAAAATTGTAAAATAGCCTAACAAGCGTCTTAGGCTCGTCATCATCATCATCCATCGTGGCTTGTGCTCTTGAGCACGTTGGCCAGTCAGCTGTCCCCACGAATCACGATCCTCAGCGGTGCGCATGAAATCTGAGTTGCTTTTAAAATCACATTTGGCCATTCTTAGGTTATTTAAATAAGCCATTCTTTGTCTTCTTCTAGCTCTCTTTCCTTCGATCATCCCAGATGTTATCAACTTTTCTATTCCGTCTCTTCTTCACACATTATGTCCCAGAAACCGCAACTGCCTCTTTCTGATGGTATCGATCAATATTCTTCCTTTTCTCACCTTCTCCAACACGTCCTCGTTCCACCCGCATAATAAGTGCGTGCTGTTGACTTGGGACCCCTTGAGATACATTTGAGCACATTTAGTGGATAGTTCGCTATATAAATGCTCAAGTTTAGCTCTACATAAACTGGGATAAACTCTGATCGATGTGCCCGATTTATCTATTATGTGTTTTTGTGGGTGTTTTTCTTTTGTTTTTGTTTTTCTTCAGGTTTGGGGGTGGGTGTATTTAGAGACAAACCGAAGAAACTTCAGATTTATCTATGTGTTCGATTGCTCTAAATAGTTGCGTTGTTTTTCTTTTAAAGCTATAATATTTATTATTTTGTTTTGAAATTGTACATTCCTATTCACGGAACAGTGCATTCCACTCGTTATTGATAGAAACAGTTCACATAAACACTACCGGTTGAAGATTTATGGATCGGTAACAAATTCTATGGAATTCGGCTTACTTTAAGCAATGATCATTTTCTCTTTACTTGTCGTTTTCGTCTTTAATCATATTCATTTATACTTTAACAGCAGCATTATCACCAGCTTTATCAACATCATCATCCTCATCATTCTACTAAACAGTGACAACCATCACCATCACCAAAACCATCGCCAGCATCATTTCAATCAAGACAATCGACTAATCCATCCACACAAGGATCAATATAAACAAAAACAACAACAAACAAATAAACAAAAAAAAAACCGAGAGTAATAAAACCTTAGACTAAAAATGGTATTATATTGATAATAATATTATTATAACATTACATTCATTATTATATTCTTCGAATGAAACAAACCACGATCGATTCAACCCGTCGGATTTCAAGATCAAGTGTCGTCATCCGGCCTTGTGGCGTCTAATCCTAATCACCTATCATACAGCAGCAGCGACCATAATAAACCAAGGGAAATCTTAACACCGTAAACTGCCGTACTCTGGAAAAAAACGTATTTTAAATTTTGGTCAAA
>NW_027625580.1:0-6906 GCF_034508935.2 Berghia stephanieae
CTCCACGTTTTTCCATGGAAATTTTTATGTCTTGGGGTGTTTTTTTTTTTAAACTTGGGAAATGAAAAAAAAATTTTGGAAAATGGGCCTTGAGAAATTTTTGTTTAAAAAAACTATGATTTTAAAAAAATTTGGGTAAAACTATAAATAGTGGTTTTGGCAGATTTTTGGGGCTTTGCAGTTTTTTAAAAATCCTTGGGCAGAAACCAAAAATTATTTGGAAACATGATTATAGGGTTTTGGGTGTGTAGGGAAGGGGGGGGGGGTCAATCCTGTTTTTATTCTATCCCCTTTGTTGCCCTTTTTAAACCCCCCCTTAGACCCCGACATCCCGGTACGGGACGGATGCCTAGCGCTGTGCCCACCCTGCGTTTTTCGAGTGATTTTTCCCCCAATAGGGGGGAATTTTTTTTTTGGGCGATCGCGATCGGGGGGCGGGGCAGTATAAAAAAGGGGAAAATTTTTTTTTTGGGTTTTTTGGCGTTTTCACGTCGGATTCGTGATCAGCGTCAAATTTACAATGGGTTGATCTAAAACTGTGTTTTTACCCCAAAAATTGGTGAAATTAAAAAAATTTTTAATTTAAATATGAGGCTACGATCCCTTTACTGTCTGTTTTCATTTTTCGTCTTGCGGCACAATAGGTTTATTTCTCACAATTATATAAATTAGATGTGGAACGAACGAATTGACATCTTTCCCCACTCTTTTATTGATTAGCAGTCTTTTTGGTAATTAGTTCTCACAAAATTTATATCAACAACTTTTAACGTCAAGGTTTCTTGTAGTTTTGTGGACGGTACGTTATTTCCGACTGGGGGATGTTGTAGCATTTTACCTAAAAATCATGCTAGTAACCGCCAAAAATATTCCCTCATATGTAGCAATACTATAAGAGAGAGAGAGAGAGAGAGAGGGAAAAGAAGAGAGAGAGAGAGAGAAGAAAGAGAAAGAGAGAAAAATTTCTTGCGCTATATTACCGCTTTTTCAAAAAGGTGCTCAATCACTTTATAAGGGGGTTGGCCCAAAAAAAAAATTTGACGAGACATGTGTTTTAAACGATATTGCAATTGTTTCCCGACAGAGACGACGCTGTAAAAGCGAGGTACTCATTTTTAAAATGAAAAGGTGGAGAATGCGAAAATAAAAGCCTTTCCAAGGGGCTCAAATTTTTGGGCACCAAACGGGGGCTCGAATCCCGACCGTCCGATCCAAAGGCGAGTGTCATTTCAAAAAGATACAGCATAGCCCCACAAAAAATGTGAGAAAAGATTCTAGATTTTAAAGGGGGAGGGGGCGGATGGAGTGAGTAAAGTTCTTGATATTTAAGAAGGAACCAAATTGACGTCACCATTCATTGTATTGTTTTAGACACCCCTTTTATGTTTGTTCTCATTAAAAAAAATATCAAACTATAACTTCAAGATTCCATGTAGAACTTTGGGGCTGGGGATTTTCTGGCTGCGACGTGATTTTTTAATTAACACAGAGAATCAAAGAAGGAATAAATTTGGAGTTAGTCAACCCGTTTTTTGCTTTTAGACAGCTTTTATAATTTAACTTTCACAAAGTAATAAATCAGAAAAGAACTTCGCGTTTGCATTTTGGTGTTAATAGTTATCCCCCGATGGAGATGTCGTGGAAAATTTTTTCCAATACGCAAACACCCATACTTTTGCAACCGATTTAATTTTTAAAAGGCACTTTAGACCAGGGAAATTTTCAATTTTGTGGACAATAAAGATTGTTTTTTTATCGCTTTATTTTTATTATTTTATTATTATTATTTTTATTATTTATTATTATTATTTTTATTTTTTATAATTATTATTTTTATTATATTATTTAAAAAAAAATCGACAGTGTTCCCGGGCAGTAAAGGGGTACCCCTGGGGACTTTATCGCATTCGCACCCCCCCCCCCCCAACCAAACCCGCCCACACACACGAAAACAACCCTTTTTTTTTTTTTTTTGGGGGGGGGGGGCGTTGTTTGTAAGTAATTCAGGGTTTCAATGCCCCCCCTGTCATCACGTAGTCAAGGCTTTTTGGCATCTCCAACCCAAAAAATTCGTGTCAAGTACCCTCAGTCGCGCAAGGGGGGAGGGAGGAAAAAAAAAAAAAAAAGAACTGGCGTATTATTATATCATTACATGAAATTATGAAAAAATAAATTTTTTTTTGTATGAAATCCTTTAAAAATTTTTTTCGATGATCAAGAACGAAAAATTTTGCCACTCCTCTTTTGGCGCAACTTTAAAAAAATATTATTAAAAAAAAATAATAACACACATTTTTTTTGGCGCAATATCCACTGCTCAAAGCGCTTTTCAAGGGGTCCCAAGGCAAAAAGCAATAAAACTTGAAAGACGAGACATGACGCCTGTCAGGGGATGGTTTTTTTCCTACAAAACAACGAACGGCCATGTACTCATTTTACACCGAGTGGTGAAAAAGGAGTAAAAAGCTTTTCCAAAGGGCTCACTTGCGCAACGCAAAGGGGGTTTGAAACCTGAACCTTCCCATCTGGAACGAGAGTCGTACCCCAAAACGGGGGGGCACTGTTTTGGGTGGCCACATAACCTCAAAATTAATTAAATTTTTTTTCTAATTTCATATTTTGGAGTAAAAACATAGTTTTTTTGGTAAAAAAAACCCATTTTAAATTCGACCGGGTCACGAATCTGACGTCAAAAAACAACGAAAAATCCCCAAAAAAATTGTCCAATTTTTTTATTACTGCCACCCCCCCCGATCGCCGTCGGGGCCCCGAAAAAAATTAAGCAAAGCGGGCTTTGCGAGCGTGGCCGTACCTGTTTATCGGGGAGGTATTTTGGGCCCCAACATTTGGTTTTCACCCCGGTTTTTCCCGATCGGGGGGGCGGACCCGGATATATCCGGGGTGTTTGGAGCCTTTAAGGTTTTCTCTCAAAATTGTTAGTCCTCTGTTAAAAATCCACCAAAATCATCACTTTTGTCAAAATTGTTTTTCGGCGCCGAAGGATTTAAAAAATGGCCTTGGGGAAAACTTCTGACAAGATTTTAGGTGCACTGGAAACTGGGGGGGGGGGGAGTTGGGGCCCTGGCTAAAAGAATATCCACCTAGTATGATAGTGAAAAAAATAAAGTGGTTGCAATATAATTTTTGGGGAGGCAGTAAAAAGAAATTTGGTACAAAAAAGTATAGTTGCGAAAAAAAATTTTGGGCAGGGGAAAAAGGGGGTCCCCATCTTCTTTTTCTTCCGTTCCAAACCATGTGATTTATGGTCCTTTGGGGGATTATAAGAAAAAAAGGTTTCTATTTTAATCAAAGGTGCATAACTTTGTCAGATTCAGTTTGTAGCGGGGGGGTTTCCGTAGGCTCTATGTGGTTTGTGGTATGAACTCCTCTCGGATCGGAGGGTCCGGGGTTTGAGCCTAGCTCGGCGCATAGTTGAGTCCTTGGGAAAAAACTCTTTAACCCCATTCTCTCACCGACTCAGGTATAAAATGGTACATTGCCGTCAACACTTGTCCTTGTCGGAAAAAATTTTGGAATAAACGCCTAACAGGGGTCATGACTTTTCTACATGTTACAATTTTCGTTGGTAAGGGGCCCATTGTAAAACGCTTTGGAGACATTCGTGTATATTTCCTATATAAACCTCTGTTTTTTTTTTAAAAAAAATTTAGGCAGATTTTTAAGATTATGGGGACGGGAAAAAAACAAAAAAAGGAGAAATTTCCATAACAAACAGTTATCTCGTGTTACGCACGCTTTTTTCTTCTAATTTGGATTTAATAGCTGATGTCCGCGCCCAGCAACGGCCGGCCCTCGTGGTTCTAAAACAAAGAAATTTTTCCATTAAAAATTTAAAAATTTTGTTTAAAACAAAAAACCCAGGGAAAATTACCCTGACTGTTAGATAGCGGGGGCAAAGGAAAATCTCTTTTTTTTTATGCCGCCTAAGATTCTTTTTATTTTTTGTTGTCCTTCTTTTTTTGTATTTTTTGGGGTTTTTTTTTTTTTTTTTTTTTTTTTTTTTTTTTTTTTTTTTTTTGTTTTTTTTTTCTTTTTTTTTTCTTTCTTTTTGTTTTGTTTGTTTGTTTTGTTTTGTTCGTTTTTTTTTTTGCCAATTCACCGACGAACAGCTTGTTTTAAAAAGTAATTGAATATAAGCATTATTTTTATTATTTTTATTTTTAAATTTATTATTATTATTATTATTATTTATTTTATTTTTTATTATTTTTTTATTAATTTTTTATATCATCATTATTTTTCGTATTATTATCATCATTATTTTCCCAAATTTTTTTTTTTTTTTTTTTTTAAATTCATTTTTTTTTTTTTTCCCCCGGGCCTATTAAAAGAGCTGTAACCTAACAAAAAATCCCCTTCAAACAGTATCGCCCTTCCCTCAAAAAGACGCATGTAACTTTGTAACTGGGCCCCCTAAAAAATATCGGAACAATGGCGGACATATGCGGAAATATTTTTTTTCCCACGAGCATAAAAGCGTATCCAGAGGAAAAAAAAAAAATTATAGACTGATCATTTTTGACTTTTACTCTTTTTTTTGTATCAAAGACATATGAAAAGTTTTTTAGCCAGCATCAGAAAAATAAAAAAACACAATTTTCTTTGTTTAGAAACCAAGAGGGGCCCCCTTGTGGGCGACGGACACAGACATTAATCCAATAGGATTCAAAAGTCGAACGTCACTTCCTTCCTAATGACGCATGGTAACTTAGAACATGGCTCTAAACTACGGAACAAAGGCGGACGCCGTGTGAAATATTTCTCCGGCGAGCATAAAAGGTATCCAAAAAAAAAACCCCCAAAATTTGATCAGTTTTAAAATTTTAAAAACAAATTCTGATCAAAAAGGCATATGAAAAGTTCTAGCCCCGCATGAAGAAAAAAAATAATGATTTTCCTTTTTAGAACCAAGATGGCCCCCCCCTTGCTGGGCGACGTGCCCAGACATTTAATCCAATAGGGTTTTTACAGTCGTAACGTCACTTTTTCCTCCTAATGACGGGGTGAATTAGGGGAACACTGGGTTAAAAAAATCGGAACAAGGGGGGGGGACGCCCGTATGAAATATTTCTCCGTCAGCATAAAGGGTATCCAGAAAGGAAAAAAAAACCCTTAAAAATTTATCATGTTTTTATTTTACATTCTATCAAAAGGCATATGAAAATTCTAGCCAGCATAAAAAAAAAAAAGTAATTATTTTTCTTTTTTTAACCCAAGAGGGCCCGCCGTTGCCAGGCGGCGTGCACAGAAATTTTGAATCTATTGCCAACTTGGAAAATAAAGATTATTATTATATCTTTTTTCAAAAAAATTATTTTGGCACGTCTCGAAATTCCGTGTGGGGTGAAAATCTTTAAAAAAAAAATTGAGCTTTATATAGAGCAATATCCATTTAAAAAGTGCTAAAAAAGGCTTTACAAGGGTCCCTGGCAACGGGAACATTTAACATGTAGGACGAGACAACCCTGTGGCGATATTTACAATTTTTCGGACAAAGACAAACGCTGTTACGGGAGGTACTATTTTACAAACCAGTACGGGAGGAATGTGAGTAAAGATTTTTTTTTTTTTTTTTTTTTTCCAAGGGCTCCAACTTGCGTGAGCGGGCCCCGAACCCAGGGCCTTTCCCATCCGAAAGCGAATATCATCCCTAGACCATTTGCCGCACAAAAATTTACATAAAAGGGTTTGGGAATACAATTTAAAAATCGTTAAGGTAGAAAAGAAACCCGTTTGAAATCATGAAATTTGTTAATTATTTCCTCCAACAGTGTCTGTCTGGGTGATTGGAAAAAAAATACATTTTTCTTGTTGTTTTTTGTTTTGTTTTTTTGTCTTTTTTCTTCTTTTTTCTTCTTCTTCTTCTTCTTCTTCTTCTTTTCTTCTTCTTTCTTTTTTTTTTTTTCTTCTTCTTCTTCTTATCTTATTTTTGTTTTTATTTTTATTTCATCATTACATTGTTTTTTGTTATTGTTTTATTATATATTATTATTATTATTTTTATTATTATTATTATTATTATTATTAATTTATTATTATTTTAATTATTATTATTATTTTTATTATTATTATAAAATTATTGTTATTGTTATTGTTTGTTTTTTTATTATTTTTATTTTATTATTATTATTTTTTTATTAATTTTTATTTTTTATTATTATTATTTTTATTATTATCATTATATTTTTATTGTTTATTATTACACATTATTATTGTTTGTTTTTGTTGTTGTTATTATTATTATTATTTTTTATTATTATTATTATTATTATTGTTTCTCATTCCCCTCTCACATCATTCCCTCATCTCTCATCATCATCAACTCCATATCATCTCACAATCAACTCCTTTTCCGAGAAAGATTGTTTGGGTTTTAGAAGTAATTTCAATTCAAAGGCAAACACTTTTACAAGGAGTGGAGGGCGAAGAAAAAAATGGCCAACCAAAACCCAGGATCATCCCAAAATTATTTGATAATGGGAACAATTTGGGCGTATTTTTCTGATTGCCATTGGGCAATAAAACCCTTGAAATGTAGAAAACATTAGAAAAAAACAAACAAACAAAAAAACAACAAAAAAAACAAAACAAAAACAAACTAATTTAAAAAAAATCAAAAAAATCCCCAAGTCAGGGTTTGTAAATTTTTAAAAGAATTAAAATGCAAAACCAAAGTTCGCTGAAATACGTTTTAGATATTTAGTTTCTTACTGATCAAAACATGCGAACATATTATTCATTTAAAGAGAAGTACAATGTTGTACTACCGAGAAAATACAATTCTCCAAATTATTGGGAAATTCTTTTCTGAATTTACATCAATTTTTCTCTTTGGCATTTTACGGATCTTCCTCTTGTCGCAATCTTTCCTCTTTTCTTTTTCTG
>NW_027625581.1:0-6901 GCF_034508935.2 Berghia stephanieae
AGCCACGCGTGCGTCTTCCCCGTCGGGGGTGCGCGCCCTTATTCGTCGCCCCCCCCCCCCCCAAAAGGGCCCGGGGGGGGACACGTCCCCCCGGTAGAGGGGAGCCCTCGATCTAACGCCAGTCGGGCCGAGACCCACCGGGGTTACGGCACGCCCGCGCCCTCACCCCCCCCCCAAAGAGGGTTGCGGCGACGCCCGTGGGGCCGCCCCCAAAAACGGACTGGCCGGTGACCCCCCGGGGCCCGGGGGCCCGGGAAATTTGCGTTAAAGAAGCATGTTTCGAGGCACTGCATTCACCGACTCAAATTCGGCCCCCGGCACTCTTTCCCCGACCCCGAGCCGATGATCCACCCCCAAAGGGTTTTAAATTTATTTTCTCTCGAAAAGGGAAAAACGACAAAAAGGGGGGGGGGGGCAAGCGTTTCGGGGCGGGTTTTAAACCCGGGGCGCAACGCCGCCGCCCCTTTTTATCAGGGGGACCGCCCCCGGCCAACCCAGCCCGGCCTAAAACCGGGGACAGTGTTTTAACCCTTTCCCCCCCGTCGGGGGGGGGGCGGGGGGAAAACCGAAATCGACGTGATCCACCGAGGTTCACCTACGGAAACCCTTTTTTTAATTTTTAAAACCCCTCGGCGGCAGGGGGGGCGACATCGCGACGACGCGATTCGGGCCCCCGAACTCCGTCTGGGCCGGGGCCACTCCGGGCCCTGCTGCCCCTTCCACCGAAGGTAGCGAGGGGCGGTGTGAAAAAAGGGGCGGGGACGAGGGGCCGGGGATCTCCCGACTAGGGGCTTTCCCGATTGGGGGCCCCAAACTCCGGGAAGACCGACCCCGAAAAGAAGACCCTACGCTCACGGTCTACACCGCGCCGGCTGCGCCCCCACGAAAGACCGGGGCACCCAGGACCCCAAGGGCATCACAGCCCCGGTATCTCCACCGTACGCCGCCAGGTAAAACCCCGCAGGGCGGCCTGCGCACGGGGGCCCGGGGGGACCGCCCCCCTGAGGGGGGAAAACCGACGCCCAAACCCCAAGCCGAAACGCCGCCCCAAACCCCCTGAGAGGGACCCCCCTTAAAAAGCCGTTTTTTTATCCGCCAGGGCAACCCTCCCCCGGGTTTTCGGAATGAACCAACGGATCGCTCCAGGGGGTAGAAAGGCCATGCACCACCACCCACCGATCATAAAAGCCTCAGCCCTGCCCCAAACCCCACGGGGTGTCCGGACCGGAATTTCCCGTTTTTAGTCAAATTGACCCCGGGGTCCACTCCGGGGTTTCCCCTTTTCCGTAAATTTCCCCTTAATTTTTTAGCTTGCGACCGTACCCCCCCGACCCCAGCACTCTGTTTTTCCCGGCCTCGCGAGGTTTCCCCCCCCCACGGGGGGCCCCCCCCGTAACCGTCGGCAGGGTTTTAAACCCCGGAAAACCCGGACCTATCGCTTTTTCGTTCCTCCAAACTTTTTTTTCATGATCAACGAAGGCCCCTTTTGGGCCCGGGGCCTTGGGGCTCTTGTTCGTCCCACCGCGATCGCGATTCCACCCCTCCCCGGTAGTACGCCCCCCCCCGGGGCCCTTTCTAAAAGACCTCGCCCCCCCGCCCCCCACGGAGACCGTCCCGGTTCTTTGGGGGGGCGGTGGCGTAAATCACATCGTTCCGAAAAAGGGGGGGGCGAGCACGACCTTTTTTAGCATTTTCCAATTATTCGGGAAAAACACCGCCCGTACCTTAGTGCCCCCCCAAATTTCCCCCGACCAAAAAAAGGGTTTAGACAAAGAAAACAAACCCACGACGGCAAGCGACCCCGCAGATCCGTCGGGGGGCCCCCGGGGGTTGGGGGCCCCGGGGAAGGCACCGCTTGCTCCATCCCCAAAACCACGAGGGTGCAAAAATCCCCGGGGGAAAAAGTCACCCGGGGTTTGTCGCTCCGCCCCCTCAGAACCAACACGAGGGTTTTAAAAACGCACCCAACTCAACATACCCGGGGGAGCGGAAATTACCGCGGCGGGCGGACCGGGCTTGCCCTCCATGGTCTCGGGGGCACTTTTTTGGTCTACCTCAACCAAAACCGTTTAGGCTGCATGCGAGCCCCCCCCCGACATTTCTTCACTACCTCACCGTGCGGAGGGGTAAGTTCCCCTGCTGCCACCCTTAAGGGGGGTAGCCCTCGCGGGCCCCTCTCCGGATCAACCCTGATCCCCGTCACCCTACCCCCAAAAGGGGCCTTGCCCGGGGCCCTCTAAATTTGAAAGGGGGGGGAGAAAAAAGGGACCCGCAACAGCGGTCGTCACATACCCAGAGTTCGCCTCACCCCGGCGGGGGCGTTAAACCCCCCGCCCCCGGGGCAAGACCTAATAAAGGCCCCTCTTTCCCCGGGTACCCCGTTAGGGGGAGGACTCGTGTGCACGTTTTTAGCTCTGGGTTTTTCCCACAGGTTCCGGAAAAAACATCGCCCACCCCGGGTATTATCGCCGATAACTACATTCGGGGCTTCCCCTTTTTGTGGGGGGACATAGGGGTGCATGGTTTTAAAAACCCCCAAGACAAGCTAAACAAAAAGGGAAAGGGTCAACCGGTAGCGTAACCCTTTCCCCAAACCCCCGGGGGCGGACCCGCGGGGGAAAAGGGGGCCCAGGGGCCCCACGCCGAAGCCCAGACGCCCCGAACTCCCGCCTCACTCCTTTGCCGACGGCCCTTTTCCCACTCTACCCCCACAAACGTTCCCCCCCTTTTGGCCTTCTCGCTGCTGGGGGGACTGCTCCACCCCCCCGGGCACCTCGCCTCACACGACTCGGCCCCCACCGGGACAAACCCCGGGGCCGACCCCGGGGCTCTTTCCCACCACCCGCCTCCGGGGGCGGTGACCGGGGTGAAAACCCGGGGGCCCCCCGCCCCTTTTTGGCCCCCTTTTTTTAAAATTTTTAAATTTTTCCCACCAAAACCGCCTTCCCTACTTTAAAGCCCAAAAACCCCGGGGAAAGGAAGGGCCCCTTTTTCCCCTTGGGGGACTACTAAAAAAAAAATTTTTTTTTTTCAAATTCGATTCAAAACCCCGGCACGAATTTGGGAAACCCACCCGACCTCCGAACACCCCAATTTCCCATCGCACTAAATCTACGAAATAGCGGGGAAAGCGTTTTAAAAAGCCGCGTAAAAAACTTCCGACGATACCCGGGGCCCCAAAGGGAAAAGGGGGCCCCCAATTCAAAAAACCCGGCGGCAATGGGGAGGCCCCAGGGGTTTTCCCCTCATAGGTGGGGGGTTTTTTTTATTTAAATTGCTCCGTAGAGGGGAAAAAAGCTCGACCAAGTTTTTTTTCCCTTTGCCCTCGGGGGGCTTTCCCCCGGGGCGCCCGGCCAGAGTCCCCTTCCCCGGCCGTAGCGAGAGCTTCTTCCCCCGGGGGGGCCCCTGCGGTAAAGCCCGAATCGACGAGGGGGGTAAAATCGTATAAAAAGCTCCCCAAAACCCGGGTTTTTAAACCCCCGGAGGGGTTTGGGGCCCGGGGGCCCGGGGGCCCAAAAAGTTTGAGCCCGAGTCCGTCGCCCCCACCTACGAAGTACGGGAACGCGTTTTAAAACCCGCCAAAAAATACAGGGGGCCCCCCCGGGAAGGGCCCCGAATTCAAAACCGGGCGGGAATGGAGGTCCCAGGTGCGATCTGGGGGGGGTTTTTTCATTCAAATTCGCTCCGTAGAGGAAATGCGCTCGACAAAGTTTTTTTCCCTCGGCCCTCGGAGGCTTACCGCGGAGCGTCCCGGCGCTAGAGTCACTCTCGCCGTAGCGAGAGCTTCTTACCCCAGGACGCCGTGCGGTAAAGCCTCGAATCGACGAGGCGATAAAATCGTATGAATAAAGCTCCCAAACCGGGATTTGAACCCCGGCAGGTTGGGCCGGGCCCGTGGGCCAACTCGATCGAGCCCGAGTCGTCGATCGCCCGACTCTAGCGAAGTAGCGGGAACGCGTTTAAACACATCCCCCAGCGAGTACAGGGCCCTAACGGGAGGGCCCCGAAGTTCAAAAACCGGTCGGCAATGGGAGGTCCCAGGTGCGATCATAGGTGGGGGTTTATTTCATTCAAATTCGCTCCGTAGAGGAAATGCGCTCGACCAAAGTTTTTCCCCTCGCCCTCGGAGGGCTTACCGCGGGAGCGTCCCGGCGCTAGAGTCCTTCTCGGCCGTAGCGAGAGCTTCTTACCCCAGGGACGCCCGTGCGGTAAAGCCTCGAATCGACGAGGCGATAAAAATCGTATGAATAAAAGCTCCCAAACCGGGATTTGAACCCCGGCAGGGTTGGCCGGCCCGTGGCCCAACTCGGTCGAACCCGAGTCGTCGAACGCCCGACTCTAGCGAAGTAGCGGGACCGTTTAACACTCCGCCAAGCGATACAGGGCCCTAACGGGGAAAGGGGCCCCGAAGTTCAAAACCGGTCGGCAATGGGAGGTCCCCGTGGCGATCATAGGTGGTGGGTTTATTTTCATTCAAATTCGCTCCGTAGAGGAAATGCGCTCGACCAAAGTTTTTTCCCTCGGCCCCGGAGGGCTTACCGCGGGAGCGTTCCCGGCGCTAGAGTCCTTCTCGGCCGTAGCGAGAGCTTCTTACCCCAGGGACGCCCGTGCGGTAAAGCCACGAATCGACGAGGCGATAAAATCGTTATGAAATAAGCTCCCAAAACCGGGATTTGAACCCCGGGAGGTTGGCCGCCCGTGGCCAACTCGATCGATCCCGAGTCGTCGATCGCCCGACTCTAGCGAAGTAGCGGGAACCGTTTAAACACTCCGCCAAGCGAGTACAGGGCCCTAACGGGAAGGCCCCGAAGTTCAAAACCGGTCGCAATGGGAGGGCCCAGGTGCGATCATAGGGGGTGGTTTATTTCTATTCAAATTCGCTCCGTAGAGGAAATGCGCTCGACCAAAGTTTTTTTTCCCTCGGCCCTCGGAGGGCTTGACCCGCGGGAGCGTCCCGGCGCTAGAGTCCTTCTCGGCCGTAGCGAGAGCTTCTTTACCCCAGGGACGCCCGGCGGTAAAGCCTCGAAATCGACGAGGCGATAAAATTCGTAAAGAATAAAGCTCCCAAAACCGGGATTTGAACCCCGCAGGTTGGCCGGCCCGTGGCCAACTCGATGGAGCCCGAGTCGTCGATCGCCCGACTCTAGCGAAGTAGCGGGAACGCGTTTAACACTCCCGCCAAGCGAGTACAGGGCCCTAAACGAAGGGCCCCGAAGTTCAAAACCGGTCGGCAATGGGGAGGTCCCAGGTGCGATCCCTAGGTGGTGGTTTATTTTCATTCAAATTCGCTCCGTAAGGAAATGCGCTCGACCAAAGTTTTTCCCTCGGTCCCTCGGAGGGCTTACCGCGGGAGCGTCCCGGCGCTAGAGAGTCCTTCTCGGCCGTAGCGAGAGCTTCTTACCCCAGGACGCCCGTGCGGTAAAGCCTCGAAATCGACGAGGCGATAAAATCGTATGAAGAAAGCTCCCAAACCGGGATTTGAACCCCGGCAGGGTTGGCCGGCCCGTGGGCCAACTCGATCGAGCCCGAGTCGCGATCGCCCGACTCTAGCGAAGTAAGCGGGAACGCGTTTAACACTCCGCCAAGCGAGTACAGGCCCTAACGGGAAGGGCCCCGAAGTTCAAAACCGGTCGCAATGGGGAGGTCCCAGGTGCGATCATAGTGGGTGTTTATTTCATTCAAATTCGCTCCGTAGAGGGAAATGCGCTCGACCAAAGTTTTTTTCCCTCGGCCCTCAGGAGGGCTTACCGCGGAGCGTCCCGGCGCTAGAGCCTTCTCGGCCGTACGTGAGCTCTTACCCCAGGGACGCCCTAGGTAAAGCCTCGAAACGACAGGCGATAAAACTATGAATAAAGCTCCCAAACCGGATTTGAACCCCGCAGGGGTTTGGGCCGGGGGCCTGGGGCCCCTCGATCGAGCCCAGTCGTCCTCGCCCGACTCTACAAGTAGCGGGAAAAGCGTTTAACACTCCGCCAAGCATCAGGGCCCCAACGGGAAGGGCCCCGAATTCAAAACCGGTCGGCAATGGGGGGTCCCATCGATCATAGGGGGTGGGGTTTAAATTTTATTCAAATCGCTCCGTAAGGAAAATGCGCTCGACCAAAGTTTTTCCCTCGGCCTCGGGCTTACCGCGGAGCTTCCCGCCTAATCCTTCTCGCCCTAGCGAGAGCTCTACCCAGACGCCCGTGCGGGAAAGCCCGAATCGACGAGGCGATAAAAACCTATGAATAAAGCTCCCAAACCGGGGTTTTAACCCCGGCAGGGTTTTCCGGCCCGGGCCAACTCGATCGAGCCCGATCGTTCCCATCGCCCACTCTAGCAAAGGGAGCGGGGAAAGCGCGGTAACACCCGCCAACGATAAGGGGGCCCAACGGGGAAGGGGCCCCAAGTTCAAAACCGGTCGCAATGGGGGGGTCCCGGTGCCCATCATAGGGGTGGGTTATTTCATTCAAAAATTTGCCCCCGAGAGGGAAATTTCGCTCGACCAAAGTTTTTTTCCCCCCGGCCCTCGGAGGGCTTTCCGCGGGGGCTCCCGGGGCTAGAGTCCTTCTCGGGCCCAGCCGAGAGCTTTTACCCCAGGGACGCCCCTGCGGTAAAGCCTTTGAAAACGACGAGGAAAAAATCGTATAATAAAGCTCCCAAACCGTGATTTGAACCCCGGCACGGTTGGGGGCCCCCCGTGGGGCCACCTCGATCGACCCGATTTCCCATCGCCCGACTCTAGCAAGTAGCGGGAAAAGCGTTTAACACTCCCAAAACGAGTACAAAAAGGGCCCCAACGGGGAAGGGGCCCCAATTTTTAAAACCGGTTTGGCAATGGGAAGGGCCCAGGTGCGATCATGGTGTGGGTTTTTTTTTTTTCAAATCCGCTCCTAAAAATGCGCTCGACCAAATTTTTTTT
>NW_027625582.1:0-2500 GCF_034508935.2 Berghia stephanieae
TTGTTTTTAAGGTTATATGGGATTAAGTCAAACATTCAAGAAAATTTTTTGAGGGAAAAAAAATATAAGAAAGGTTTTAGATAGTATAATGGATTGTTGGTTTAGTTTGGGGATGATTGTGTTGGGTAAATTTTTTTTTTTATTGGATGAAATGTAAAAGATAAAATTTTAAAAACCTCAAAAATTTGGTGAAAAATCCCGGGAGGTATTACGATTGTAAGATAGTTGTTTTTTGTTTTTTTTGGTAAAACAATTATTTGTTTTGTACAAAATGGGGGGTTTTTTGGGGAATAATTTTAAAATTATAGGTAAATTTTTTTGTTGAAAATTTGAGTAAAAAATTATGAAAAAAATAATTTTTTAAAATTTTTAAATTTTGTATCTTTCACAATTTAAATTTTGGAATTTTTGGATAATTTTTTTTTTGAAGTGCATGAATTTTTTAACAAAAATATGAGAAAAAATGATTTTAAAAATAAAAAAAATTAATTGAGTTAAATTTTTGCATGTTTTTTGGGTTTTGGGAAAATTGGGTAGGGTTCCCAAAAAATTAAATTTTTTTGCAAAATTTGTAAAATTTAAAAAGAAATAATAAAATTTTTTAGAAAATTTTTAAGAACGAAAAAAAAAAAATTCCCCTTTATTATTTGGGAAACATTGTCACTAGGGTTATTCAAGGGAAGACTGGAATAACCCAGGCGTCAGCCGGGTGCAGCGCCGAAAATTGAGTTGGGCGAGGTGACTTGCTTAAGGCCACACAGCGCAGCGGCGGGTGATCGAACTCGGTACCTTTCGTGTACAAAGCAAAGACAGTACCGCTGAGCTACGCTCCCCATCAAAAAAAAAACCCAAACTATGACCTGGCTTTTATTACAAAACCCAAAATCAATTTCTATCGCCACCATCTCCATCATAATCATCACCGGAAAGGCTAAATGATCATAATTATCTGATTAACGATTACCTTATGTGACTGGTACATATATAAAATGAACTGTGGTATGTAGAAGATTTATGAACTAAGTGCTGAGTGCAGCGAGAGGCGAAGCGGGAAAAAATTACCAGGCCGATTGAGGTCATGCTGTTCCAAAGAGTTTGAACTTTTACTCAAGGAAATAAATATTCTTTTCATCTTTTATTCCGAAGACTTTACTATCAAAAAATATGTTGATCTTTTAATTTGATTCGACTAATCGTTCAAGAGCAATTATATTGTATACTGTATGGCAGTTTAGCTCACAATAATTTTTAAAAATTTTACAGAGAAAATTAATCTATTTTCTTTTTGGGGAATGAAATTAACTTGGAAATAATAATAATAATAATTTAAAAATAATAATATAATAATAATAATAAAAATAATAAAATAATAAAAGATAATAATAAAAAATTAAATAAATAATAATAAAATAATGATAATAATAATAATAATAATAATAATATAATAATAATAATAATAATAAAAATAATAATAAAAATAATAATAATAATATAATAATAATATAATAATAATAATAATAATAATATTAATATAGCGCCTTACCCGTATATCAACAAGCTCAAAGCGCTTAACACTTAACAGTAACGTGGCAAATTTCACTCAAACAACCACTCAAACATCCCAAAATGAAACAAAAGATATGAAGTGAATAGAAAAGTGCCAGAAAACAATAGAGAATAAAAATTTTTCGCGGGGTGGTGGGGTTTGAAAACCCGCGATTTTGGTTTCGACAACTCCGCCTGGCAGGTGAGAGCGTGGCTCTACCGTGTGAGCTATCCACGAACACTAAAAATATTCGTTTCAAACTCAAAGTCATTACTAGATCCCTCTCTCCCCACTTCTTGAACCGCCGATTCGTTCGTACACCACCATCGCGAATAATTTTGACCAGCGTTAAGCTTAATAGCCAATATTCTCAAAAACAAACATATAACATAGAAACGATTGAGACATTGAGTATGCTCCGTGTATGGGGTGAATTTGTAATTCAGAAAAGTTGAGTGGAGCAGGCACTTATGTTGGTAACAACAAGATATGAAGTGAATAGAAAAGTGCAGAAGACAATAGAGAATAAAAATTTTTCGCGGCGGTGGTGGGGTTTGAACCTGCGACCTTATTGGTACGACAACTCCGCCTGGCAGGTGAGAGCGTGGCTCTACCGTGTGAGCTATCCACGAAACTAAAAATATTCGTTTCAAACTCAAAGTCATTACTAGATCCTCTCTCACCACTTCTTTAGACCGCCGATTCGTTCGTACACCCCCATCGCGAATAAATTTTGACCAGCAGTTAAGCTTTAAAAGCCAAAATTCTCAACACAAACATATAACATAGAAAAAGATTGGAGACATTGAGTATGCTCCGGTGTATGGGTGAATTTTAATTCAGAAAAGTGAGTGGAGCAGGCACTTATGTTGGTAACAACAAGATATGAAGTAATAGAAAAGTTCCAGAAGACAATAGAGAATAAAATTTTTTCGCGGCGGTGGTTGGGTTTGA
>NW_027625583.1:0-6903 GCF_034508935.2 Berghia stephanieae
AAAAAGAACAGAAAAAGAATTCGTAAGAAGAAAATGAAGAAAGAATTCGTAAAGAAGAAAAAGAACACGAAGAAAGAATTCGTAGAGAAGAAAATGAAAAAGAAATCGTAGAGAAAAAAATGAAGAAAGAATAGTAGAGAAAACGAGAAGAAAGAGTCCAAGAAAGGGAACTAAAAAGACAAATAGCTTTAGCAGAAGAAGAAACCAAAAGGGACCCAAATGATGCTGGAAATTGAAAAAAACAAAAACCGTCATGAAAGAAAACATAATAATAGTGATGAATTTTTCGTGAAACTTCCACGCATGCCAACATACGATGAACGCTCAGACTGTCTAAATCCTTCTTACACCGATCGAAGTTCAGGCTAAAGGTTATCGTTGGCCAGAAAGCAAATGGGCCACAGCCTTGATTAACTGCTTATCTGGAGAACCGCTAAAATTTTTCTATACCTTAACAACTGAAGATGCAGATGACTATGTAAAATTAAAGACGCTCTACTAAAAAATTTAGATTAACGAAGATGGTTACCAGGAAAGGTTTCACACTGCAAAACCGAAAGGGGAGAAGACTTTTAATACATTCGTGAACCGAATTACTCAATTTCTAAATGGGTGGCTTGAGTTGGCAAACGTAAAACAAGACGACTTTGCAGACCTTTACTATCTCACGCTGAAGAATCGAATCTATCAAGCTTGCAACCCAGATTTAGTCGCATTCTTTAAAGAGAGAAAGCCAGAAAACTTGGACAAATTAAAAATCTACGCAGAAAACTTTAACAGCGCACATCCATTGACACCCCTTAGCAGAACATTGAAGGAACCATACTACGCTGCCGCTGCTCAAGTCCAGTACACCTAAAGTTCAGTACTCAAATAGAACGACCGATCAATCACTCGGAACACGCAAGTGAAACAAGATGATCATAGTAACAAACCATGGAACAAACATTCAATAGAGACCATAGCCGACCCTATCAAAACAAAACAAGAAATAGCACTGACAATAATACTGATATAAGAAAACCAACAAACCTATAATTAAATGTCAATATTGTGAATGAAAGCCACACAGCAGACAAATGTTACAAAATCGTGGATATCCAAAAGAAACTGCAAATGCATCACTCCAAACAAGTGTAAACAATCAACACAGTAATGTCAGGAGAAAATATAAATGTGTATTGCGTGAAAGGTATGTCACTTTTAACACAAACTCACAAATCAGATCGCTATTTTTTGTGAAGGCAAAGCTAATGGAACTGATTGCAAAATATTGAGAGACACAGATGCAGTACAGTAGAATAAAAGCATCTTTGATCAATGACGAAGACAAAACTGGAAAAACGGTACAATGCATCACATTCAGTGGCACAGTCGAAACCTTTGAAACAGCTAATGTGTACATAGAAACCCCATACTATACAGAATAGTGGAATGCTGTATACTTCCCAACCCCGTCGCTGATGTTATTGTTGGCAATATAAAAGGTCTTAAAGACAACCCAACAGATGTAAAAGAATGGTCATTAACCCAAGAAACAGCTTGTCTAGCAGAAACAAGAAAGATGACTAAGACAACAGAGAAGCCAATGACTATTTCTCTTGAACCACAACAATTTGACAGAACACGTTCATTGAAGAACAGAAAAAGGACCCGACTTTAACTTCATATTTCAATATCGCAAACAAAGGGACAAATCAAAAGTTGAATACATCATTGAAAAAGATATTCTGTTCAGTTACATAGAAAAGAAACAAAATAGCTAAACAACTGTCACGCCGATATTTACAGAAACAAAATCCTTGGAATAGCGCACGATTCAATAACTTCTGACATCTTGGGAGCTCTTCCACATTGAAGAGAATATCCGAGAATTTCACATGCCTGGAATTACTAAAGACGTCCGAGAATATGTGAAATCGTGTACACATGCCAAAGAAGAGTCGCAAAAGCAGAATACCGAGATTGCCATTAGAGACAACCCCAGTTATTGAAAAAGTTTTTCAAAAGTTGCAATTGACATTATAGGCCCTTTAACAAAATCAATAGAAACCATACACACATACTAACACTATCGATTACGCAACCAGTGGCCAAAGCGATAGCATTGAAATCAACTACATCGGATCACATAGCTGAAGCATTGATGACAATTTTTACTAGAATAGCATACCAAATGAGATACTGTCGGACAATGGACCCCAATTTACATCACATATGATGCATGAAACCATGAAACTCATGGGAATCCAACACTCATTCACAACTCCCTACCACCCCCAAGCAAATGGTCTTTGTGAAAGATTTAATGCACTCTAAAGAATATGTTAAGAAAAGTGTCAGCAGAAAAACCAGATGATTGGACAGATACTTACCAGCAATCCTATTTGCATATAGAGAAATACCCCAAGAATCTACAGGCTACTCCCATTTGAGTTGATGTATGGACGATCACCTCGCGGCCCGATCAATATAGTAGCCGACATTTGTAAAGGGAATGAGGAGGACAATAACGAAATTATGTTTGCTTACGAATATTAAGAAACCTGAAAGACAAATAGAGACACATGTAAGCTAGCACAGGGAATCCGTCACTAAAAAGCAGAGAAATACAAGGAATACTCCGATCGAAAAAGCAATCAAGAAAATTTGAGATTGGTGACAAAGTACTAATACTCTTACCCGATGACTCGAGTAAACTTTTAGCTACATGAAAGACCATTCAAATAACAGCAGTAAAATCTAATGTTAATTACGAGATTAAAATTAACAACACAACAAAGACATTCCATGCAAATATGCTAAAAAATATTTTGATAGAGACACAGTGTCGCAACCTATGTTTACTAATATCGAAGCTTCAAATGCAGATTAATCATACCGTTGTCATGGACACAGACACCCGAGACAGAAAAACAAACAAAAATCGCACAATTGCAACCACCTAAGACAAAAAAAGAAGTACGCAAAGTACTTGGCTCCTAAATTTTTACAGGAAATACATTTACAACTTCGCGCACATCGCGAAACCGCTAACAAATCTGACAAAGAATGGTCACCGAACAAAATTGTTTGGACAGAAGCGTGTCAGAATACTTTAACCAATTAAAGCATTACTCTGTTCAGAACCAATTCTTAAATTACCCGACATATCAAAAGAATTTGTTGTAAGAACTGACCGTCTGATAAGGCATCGCAGGTGTACTATTACAGGAGCATGAGGAACTCTAATGCCTTGCTTATATGCAAGCAGAAAATTATTGGACAAGAATCACGATACTCTGTAATAGAGCGTGAAGGACTGGCCATCGTCTTTGCTTTAAAGACATTCAGCAGATATCTACTGCTAAAAGAGTTTGTGGTCGAAACGGACCATAAACCACTCACGTACATAAGAAATAACAAAATGAATAATAGTAAGTACTAAGTGGAGTCTATTTTTGCAAAATTACACTTTCAGTATCTCTCACATACCAGGCTGTGAAAATATTCACGCCGACCTACTTTCTCGATAGTATAAACACGTGAGAAGGGTATAACTTAACCTCCCATGCATACTGTTAGTTACCTCGCAAATTATGCCAAATCAAACGCACAATTTCGATAATTTTATTTGTAAACATGATGACCCAACTTAATGTAACATTGAGTATTGTTTGGATATATATACCATACCCATTCATGATTTGGGAAATCTTCTCTTTATCTATATTGTTATGAATTTTCACTCATTTATGATTAATAATTGAAATGTCCAATATTCCATTTACATTTTCATTCATTTCATTCAGTAAATTACCTTCATATCATCGACTTAAATCATGCTTCATTGCCATCACTATTGTTTATCACAATGATTTGTAATCACATTGCCATCATGTTGTTCATCACAATGATTTGTAATCACAATCTTTCATTGTTATTGTCACCCATTCATATACCTACGTTAATATAAACATTTCCATGTCTAGTTAATAAATAATTTAATTGTAGCACAAATCATAACAATGGATTAATGCTAGAGTATCATGATAGTAAATTTACTTCCGTTTGTAAAATCTATCTTTCCCATAATGTTAAAGAGTATATTTTAAACGTGGGTGGGGTGTCACAGTAAAGGTTGTTCACAATTATCTTATTAAATTTTATTTTATTAAGAACTGAATTCATCTCACTCCATTATATTTCGGTAGGCTTAGATAAACTTTACCTTCTAATATTAGATCGTCTTTCCTTTTATACCTTCCCTCGAATTAATTTCTAATTATGAATACTTTTCGTTCTACATTCTGTCACGTAGCCACTTATTATAAAAGCTGATAGGTCTAACATTCGACACTCACTTTCTCTCCACAATCTATGCCGGACGGCCAGTCGCTCTATTCCTATATATATACTGAAGATTTTTATCTTTTGGGACTTTGTAGATATTATATCTACACCATTAAGACGCCGGAGCTTTTAACTTTGATTGTATAATCTTCAAGATCAAACCCAAGCCCGCTGTAACTACACTATAACCTCTTACCAATTGCCTGGAAGTGGAATTTACGAGTCCATCCTGTTATCAGAGGAATAGATCATCCAAGCCCATCAACTGCCTGGAAACGTAAACTTACGAACCTGACATATTATCATAAGTTACGTAAAATATTCATATCTCTATTTGTAACTGCCACGATCACTGTTTATCTCTTTTAATTAAATTTCATCATTTTTTTATTTCATTGTAAACAAATCGTTAATTGTTTTTCATTTATAGTAACTATAAATTCTGGGCCTCATTCTACATATATCTTTATGCATAGTCGAGTAGCTCTTTACTCACTTGAGACCATGACATTTTGGAGGGACACATATAAAGAATTGAATTTATTTAGTTACTTATATCTATTTCATCTAACTTAAAGTTTAAATTGTAAAACTCTTAATTGCCCCACTTGATCATATTTTAATTGAACTCCCTATTTACAGATTAATTTTTTTTTCTTTTTCCATTTCTTCATTTAAATGGAATAGCAATTTATCCATTCATTCTTTCATTCAATTGAATAGCATTTTATTGATTCATTCCTTCATTCATTTATTCATTTATAAATCATTCATTCATTCATTGTTCAATATTATTTATTCATTCATTCATTTATTCATTCATTTCCCTTCATTCTTTATTCACTCATTTATCCAATCATTCATACATTTATTCCTCCCTTCATTCTTTCATTCATACATTATCCATTCATTCATTCATCTATTCACTCAGTTTTTCATTCATTCATTCATTCCTTGTCCACTTTGTTATTATATCACTCATTTCATTTTGTTGTTTGCCTCATTCATGAATTGTTTCAATATGTTTACATTCCATAACGATTAATTCACCTATCATCCAATCACTCAGTGTTGTGAACACATTTTGGAACTATTGTAAATCTTACGATATTTATTGTTTGTATTTCAGACATCACTGCTAAACACTCTTCAATGCCTAATTACAATTGTTGAACAACCATTGAACAAGAGAGAGGTCCCAGCCACGAACTGAGTTGGTAAATATATCCTTCATTATTCTCTTTTAAAATGAGTTGGGCATCACATAGTAACTATAGACATCGTGATTTGTTTTGCATAGTGATTTGTTTTAAATGCATTTTTGGCATATTAACTTTTTACGAAAACCACTTATATTTTATGTTCTGAAAAGTGAGTCTTTAAAAAACTAAATAATAATAAAAGAGTCTACTAGCCGTCGTGTTAATATTAGTGATAGATAATTTGGGGATTATTTTGGCATCCTATTATTGTTATCACACTCAGTATATTAGCGTCATTGCGAATAATTTGTACACAAACTAACGACGAGTCACACACATTTGATACATTTTTTCGTAGTAAACATAGTTTAGAGACACGCTATTGACAACATTGTTATTGACAAAAGTCATAATAACTCCGCATTGTATTGACCCATGCTTTATAAGATATAAAAGATAAAAAGGGAAACAAATTCAACATACATAATAGGGTTTTAAATAAGAGAGAGAGATTTCTAAAAATAGAACAGTTCATTCCAGTAAGTGTAAATAAATAAAACAGTCATAACAGTATCCTGTCAATATAATATATATAAAACATCGTAAAATAATTTATGCAAAAAAATGGAAGCATATAAAAGATACTTAAGTCTCCCCAAAGGACTTAGAAATACCCCAGGAAAGAATATTTCATTTGGGGCAAAGAAAGTAAAAGAAGAAAAGAACAGAAGAAAAATTCGTAGAGAAGTAAATGAAGAAAATTCGAAAGAAAAAAAAACATGAAGAAAGAATTCGTAGAGAGAAAATGAAGAAAAATTTGAAGAAGAAAAAGACACGAAAAGAATTCGAGAGAAGAAAAAAGAAGAAAGAATACGTAGAGAAGAACGAAAGAAAGAGTCCAAAAAGGGAACTAAAAAGACAAAATAGCTTTAGCAGAAGAGAAAACCAAAAGGACCCAAATGATGCTGGAAATTGAAAAAACAAAAACCGGTCATGAAAAAAAACATAATAAAAGTGATGAAAATTTTTTGTGAAACTCCACGCATGCCCAACATAACCTAGACGCTCCCCAACCCAGAATCCTTCTTAACACCGATTCGAAGTTCAGGCTAAAGTTATCGTTGGCCAGAAAGCAAAGGGCCACAGCCTTGATTAACTGCTTTATCTGGGGAACCGCTAAAAGTTTTCTATACCTTAACAACTGAAGATGCAGATGACTAAGGAAAATTAAAGACGCCTCTACTAAAAAATTTAGATTAACGAAGATGGTTACCAGGAAAGGTTTCCACCTGCAAAACCCCGGGAAAGTGGAGAAGACTTTAAAACATTCGGAACCGAATAAACCAATTTCTAAATCGTGCTATTTGGG